>NC_091569.1:19138796-19141296 GCF_042767895.1 Penaeus vannamei | reverse complement strand
ATAACAATAATAGCACGGAAAATATATTACTACTAATAACAACAAGACTAATATTAATGATAAGAATCAAAATAACAAAACACGAAACAATAGCAATAAAGAACAAAGATAATACTAATCATAGTGATAGATATCTGTTATAGGTATAATGGCCATCATTACCATCATAAATATTTCTACATTTACTAAATTGACAAAGAAAATCTTTCTTTTTTTTGGGGGGTGGGGGGGGGGGTATTTTTCTTATGCCCATAATCTACATAATTTTTGTACTTGTTATTGGTATTACTATTCTCATTAATTAAAATACCTTTAGCACTCAAGTAATCATACAATCATACCGTCTGTCAGTATGATGCGAATGAACACGTTAATAGCAGATATGAAAATGATAATGAACAATGATTAGAGCAGAAAAAAACAGAAATCAAGTTATCCTGGTTATTCTTTTTGATTTATTACATTTTTCTTTTACTTGCTTTTCGTTTATTAGCACTACTTTAATTCCTTTATTACTACAATTATCCTTATATCTTCCGAAATTATATACTATAAATATATACCAATATTACGAAAATTATTGATGAAAATTATCATCTTTATAGACGTCCCAGTAATCTTTAGAATCGGTTATCATGCAAACATTTGCGTTCATTTGGCTTTTGTTCATTCATTATTATTTCATTTGAATAAAGTATTTCTTCATTCCTAGCCTTAATCATTTCTGTATTCATTTGTGCAAAGTACACGTGGCAGTTTGTTGTCCGTACAGGTGATTTCTGTTGTTGTCATTGATTATAGATAACAGGATATTACACACAGTATTCTGTCGAAACCGAAATAAACATACATTCAGATCACCTTGCTGCCAATGCTGCACATACATAACGTAACGTATGAATGAATTTAGTACAAAATGTGAATTATGTCTGTATTGTATGGATTTAATTTATTAAAATTAATAGTCCTATTCCTTTTGAATCCGAATTACGTACTCGTTACTGATGTTAAGCACTGGCATTCGATCATTATCACTAGCTAGCACGTGCAGATGTTTGGAAAAGCATTTTGACGATATCAGTAATACTGTTTTTGCCTTAAACGTCTTCAGGATCATGAATTAACCAGTCATTCACCACCGCCTATGTAATTGTGTGTGTGTGTGTGTGTGTGTGTGTGTGTGTGTGTGTGTGTGTGTCAGAATATATAATTATTGATTCTCCATTCTGTCCTGTCCCTTCTGTTATATATTTCCTTCTTACTTTGACGTATTCTTTACATTTTATCTTTCGCAGTTTCGGCTGCAGAATTATACCATTCATTTATGCATCTACCTATCAATTTTTCCTCTTAGTACCTCCAGGTTAAATCAAACAGCTGAACTAAACTTCCATGTCACATAATACAATTTCCATCTCGGGAAGATTAGATTTCAGGTACGCATTTTTTTTCTAAGGCAAACCTAAATGAAGTGTGACTCCCAACTGTATTATCTTTTCCCTCCTGTAGCAATACTGGTATAGGAAGGCATTGCTGTTGCAGCAAGATTAGAAGTGCTTGTGTTTTAAGGCTTGTGATGTAGACGCACCGAACGAGAATGAAATTAAAGAAAACTATACCTAGTCATGGAAAAATAAGAAGAAAAAAAAACATAGCAACAGAAATTTTCTTGTGTAAAAGTGCAAGCACATGCATACATACATGCACTCAATTTCAAATATGTATGAAAGTGTGTGAATAATGAAATGATAAAGATCCTAATTCAAGCTCTAGTACACCGTTGTTGTATGATGCTTGTTCGTGCGTAAGTGTGCATGAATGTTTGCCTCTGTCTGTGCGTAAGATTGCGCTTTGTGTGTGTATACGTACATGCATGTGTTTGTATTTTGGTTTGTGTACATAAGCCTGCGTAAGTTCATGTATATAAAATCAATCTGAATGTGTGTTTTGTGCGCGCGTGCGCGTGTCTGTGTTCGCGTTCGTTATATGGTATATTTAATTTTCTTGCCAATATTCATCTAGATGAACAGAGCATTATAAGCATATATCTATTCATTCATTCACCAATTAATTCGCTCCCCCGAATTAGCATGAAGAATGTTACCTACACAGTAGCCCCGTTTGCGTCTTTCAAGCCCTCCCTCTACCCCTCTCCTCTTCTCTCTCTCTTCCCTCTCCTTCCCTGCCAGTCCCCGTCGCTTCCTCCCCTTGCTCCCTCACTCCCTTCCCATCCCCTCTTCCCTGTCCCCAAACCTATTTTCCTTCACTTTTCCCCTCTCGCTTCTTTCACTTACCTTCACCTTTCTCCCTGTTCCATTAACCTCTTTCCCAATACTTCCCCTTCCCCATTCTCCAGTCTTCCACACCCAACTCCCAGCCCTCTCTCCCTTCATCTTCCTCTGCTTTCTCATCTCCCCCATCAGTTTCATTCTCTTTCCCCTACTCTTTCTCCTAAGCCTCATCTCCTCATCCTCCGTTTCCTTCTCCTCACTCCCCGTCC
>NC_091569.1:19114132-19116632 GCF_042767895.1 Penaeus vannamei | reverse complement strand
ATGAATGCTCAGGATACCCCATCAACGCTTAGAAAACTAACTATCATAACGTGGCGTTTCTAGTGCCCTTGCTTTTCCACTGTTTTAACGCGAATGCTTGCAAATGCGGAATGGATATTTAGTTTTGAACAAAGACATTGGTCAATATCTTGATAGAGATGAATATTTCCAAAATATCTGAATTATCATAGCTACATGATGAATACCTATTATGTTATTACATTAAGTACTGTCATTATGACTATAACTATTCTTGTTTATATCATTAATTCCAACATAATCAAGATAATTAATTATGTCCGTACTGGAACCAGTAAAAGTAAAGGAAGTCATGTAATAAGTTACAAAAGAATAAATAATAATGATAATGATCCCATTAGGAAAAATGACAAGGATATTAATAATAACAATATTGGTAGTAATAATGATAATGATATTACGCCTAACAATAAAAGCAATAACAATGATATCAATAACAGTTTTGATGTTATTTGCAGTTCCAATTTAAATGATAATGATATAGTGCGAATGATAAAGCTTATAGTGACAAAACTGATAATAATAGTCATGACAATACCCATACCATTTACGAAAAGGATAATAATGATAATGATAATAGTAATGATAGTAGATATACTACTAAAATAGATATAACAATAATAAAAATGATAATAGAAATAATAATTATTATAATAGTCATAAAAACAATGTTCATAAATATCATAGTAATAAACATAATATTGATAGTATTAATGATATTAATAGTAATAATACTAGTGATGATGGTAATTGCAGTTACAATAATAATGATAATGAAAATAATAAAGATAATAAAGAAAGAAACATTAAAACTATGAACATCAATATAAATTACAGATAGATAGATAGATAGATAGATATGTACATATATGTACATATATATACATAAATGTGTATATATATACATATATATATATATATATATATATATATATATATATATATATATATATATATATATATATATATATATATATATATATATATATATATATATATATATATATATACATACATACATACATAGAGAGAGAGAAAGAGAGAGAATAGATAGATAGATATGTACACACACACACACACACACACACACACACACACACACACACACACACACACACAAATATATATATATATATATATATATATATATATATATATATATATATATATATATATATATATATATATATATATATATATAGATAGATAGATAGATAGATAGATAGATAGATAGATAGATAGATAGATAGATAGATAGATAGATAGATAGATAGATAGATAGATAGATAGATAGATAGATAGATAGATAGATAGATAGATAGATAGATAGATAGATAGTTAAATAGATAGATAGATAGATAGATAGATATAGATATAAATATATATAAATGGATAGTATAATTATCACTGTTACTGAAAGGATAAGGAAAATAATGGTAATTGTCAATACCATTTATCATTATGGATTTTAATTTATCACTGTTTCTATATTCAATATTATTATCAATGTTGGTATTGATTTATCTTTATCATTTTTTATCTTAATACTAATATCATTATAATAATTATAAATATTCTTATCTCTATTATTATTATTATCATTATTACCATTATAATTATTTGGGATTATCATTATTGCTATTAATATTATTACCATTTTTATTATTATTAAAAGTAGTATCATTATTGTAACTATTACTGCTACTAACATTTTTGTTATTATTATTGTTATTATTATCATTATCTTTATTGATAATATTTTTATGATTATTTTTTATATTATTCTTATCATTATCATTACCATTTCTATTGCAGGACTGATTACAGTGATTAATATCACTATCATCATCATCTACAATAACCCAATTATTAACAAGAGTAGTATTTAGATTATTATTATCATTATTGACATCATCATCTTTTTCATCATCATCACCATTTTCATTATTTCTGATCCTTTCAGTTCTATTAATGAATACTATTAACATTATATTTTTATTGTTATGATTATTATTATTATTAATTCTTTTACTACTACTACTACTACTACTACTACTACTACTACTGCTTTTACTACCACTTCTACTACTTCTACTACTGCTACTACTACTATTACTACTACTGGTGCTACTGCTTTTACTACTACTACTATTATAATAAATTATCATTATTATTATCATTATCATTATCATTATCATCATTATCATCATCATCATCATCATCATCATCATCATCATCATCATCATCATCATCATCATCATCATCATCATCATCGTTGTTATTATTATTATCATTATTATTACTATTATTATTATGGTGTTTATTAGTAATATTGTTATCAGTATTAATGTCATTATCGATAGCATTAATATCATTATCATTAGTCTTATTTATATTATCATAAAATAAGATTAACAAATGGAAATATAACTAAATCTTGGATCTAATATCTACTATCATT
>NC_091569.1:19009105-19011605 GCF_042767895.1 Penaeus vannamei | reverse complement strand
GTTTGATTTGATATTCCCGGATATATTTTGCAAGATAAATAAACACAAATTCTGACGTATATACGGAATAAAGAAAAATAAGCAAAGCATAAAAACATCTTGCTGTGTAACATCTGTAATAGATATTTACTTGTATGGAAAGGCAATATCAATTACGGATACATGCATGATGTTCATAACGAAACGAATTCTCTCGTGAGAGCAGTAGCGGCAGTATTAATGAAACTAATATTGCGATTAAAAAAATAATAACAACAGCTTCTATAACGATGAGAGGAGAGACGATAATGATGAAGAGCTCTGTTATAATATTAACAACCGCTTTCTCATATTACGAATACTGTTGACTGTAATGCCGGCTGCCATTGCTCTCTTCTTTAATATATCTTGGCATCTTCGTCTTTTCAATAATATACAAATATAGTTGTTGTTTTTTACTTGTTCACTTGTCTTTCTCATGCTTTCAAATTTTCTTCGTTTTGTCTTGGATAAGCCAAGTTGCATACATAATCTTCCGCAATCACACCATTATAAAGCAATTGCGGTGCTTCTTTCAAAATCGTTTTCAGATTTAAAAATACTTCCTTTTCCAACGCTCAAATTGTAATGATATTATTAATAATGATAATAATAATAATAACAATTATGAGAATGATGAAAATAATAACAATAATAATGGTAATAATAATCATTATAATAATGATGATAATAATTATAATATAAATATTACTAGTAATCATAATGATAAAAATAGTAATGATAAAGACGATGGTGGCAAGGTAGATAGCAGTAGTTGTAGTAGTAGTAATGGTAATGACAATAACTGAATAATAATAATATTGATAATAATAACAATAATAATAAAACTAATATAATAATGATGATAATGATAATCATAATGACATTAAAAATATTACACTATTACAATGATGACAACGATAATGATATTGATAATTTGATAAAAAAAAATATTATCACTATTATAATAATAATTATCTTCATTTCATCATTACTAGTATTATTATTGTTCTTGTTATCATATTTATTATTATCAATAACAATAATAGTGATTATCATTAGCAATAATAATTATAATGATAACAACAACAACAACAATAATAATAATTGGTAATAATAATAATGATAATAATGATAATAATAATAATAATAATAATAATGATAATAATAATAATCATAATATAATAGTAATGATAATAATAATAATAATAATAATAATAATAATAATAATAATAATGATAATAATACAATAATAAAAATAATAATAATAAAAACATGGGGATCAGTCTATCATAATATATGTTATTAAACCAAATGATAGAGAAAAAATCACTGATCATGCATAATTTAGCCTCATTAATTACTTTACTATCAGGCTAATCCTGTACATTTATTGATTTTATGCAAAATATCTGCACGGAAGATACTGGCTTCTGAAATGTATATGTCGCTTATTGGTATTACTAAAGTCATTACTATCGGCTCGTCATTATCATTATTACTATATTTATAAAAGCATATTTTGATAACAAAATTATTGAATTTGATATCAAGACATCTAATCAATTCAAGTATATGAAGAATTGTGATAAAATAATATCTGGAAAAATTCCTTAACGTCAATGATGATTACAACAACAACAAAATGCGCGACTTCAATATCATGAGTGATATGAAGAGTGATAGTTACTATTACAACAATGTTAGACTAGATGCGGAACTAAATGTATACTAACATAAACAGTAAATGCTATAATACTCATCGGTTTCAATATCAGTACCATTATGATCATCAAATTTATTCTAACTAATGCTATAACCCTATTCTCAACTATTTTTTTCATAGAGGTTGACGTCTTTGAAAGATAGAACATTAAAAGACAGAAAAATAATGATTAGACACTTAGAGATTCAAAGAGAGACACTTAATGCTGACATATCATTACCATTGAGAAAATAATGATGCATTTAATGAGGAGATGATTAGGTCTATTGCTTTGTTTATTCATACTCATAGATTCTTGATAGTGATGCTTCTATGGCTAATTCTCATATGAAATTTGAGAAAAAATAGAAATTGATTGTAATTATTAGGTTGGTTTCAACATTTGTCATCTAAACATTTAGTTGATGATTTTAATGATGTCAGACACACTAACATTTCCATAATTTTCCTATTGCTGCTTTTCCTCTCCTTCTTCTTCTTATTATTATTGTCATTATTATCATTCTTATAATTATTTTTACTTCCTTATTATCATAGTATTCATAACTACTATCATTACTACTACTATCAATGTTATTACTAGTAGTAGTAGTAGTAGTAGTATCATTAAAATTATTATTATCTTTATTATCACCATCATCCTTTTCATTCTTATTTAATTACTATTGGTATTATCATTATTGATATTACCATTATATTTATTATTTGTATTATTGTTATCATTGATATTATTATCAGGGTCGGTATTATCATTAT
>NC_091569.1:18909802-18914802 GCF_042767895.1 Penaeus vannamei | reverse complement strand
CTCACTGTGTTGTCATCTATCTCATTGTGCCCTTGAACCTTGGCCATGCAGTGTGACAGTAGCGTTTAACTTCCTCCAATTTCAAGTCCAGTCAGATTTTAACCGTGAGTTGCAGAATGAAGTATGTAATGGTCTATTAATATTGAAGTCTGCTATTAGTAACCACAACAGTAATAGTAATAGTCATTATAATACTAATAGTAACGATTTTGATGATCATGATAATGATAATATTTGATGATTATGATGGTATTGACAATTATGTTGACAATAATATGTCTACATTAAAGTAATGATGATGATAATAGTAATGGTAAATTATAATAAGAAAAATGAAATATTTCCATTCAAACAACAATGGCAATGATAATAATAATAATGATTAAAATAATGATGATGACAATAAAAATCATGATAATAACAGTGATGGTGGTGATAAAAAAGTAAAAGTATTAAGAAAGTAATGATAGAGATTCCAGTATGACAACAAGAATAATGTCATTGGTATCACCAGCAATTTCTTCCCTTCCTTTCCTCATTGTGTCATGTCTTTTTTTTTCTTCTTATTGCCGATCATGAGTCAGACCCGTCATGCACTCCGTAACCTTTCCCCGACCACTTTTTATTTCCTGGCTCGATTCATGACCTTCAGTAAAGCTTGTGGTCAGTACGCAATTGCATTCATACCCGTCATGCACCTGGTGTGCACCTTCATCTGTCGAACCGTTTCATGTACCCCGTGACCGCTAAACCGTTGTCATGTTCTTCCTGACCCTAATCTGGTCAGTATGCTCCCTCCTTTAAAAACTATTAGTATCCTTATATATACCATGTTGACCGTAGTTGAATATCCCTTGGCAATGCTGCCATGCACAGACACATTTCATACTAAATTTTAATACCTAACTTCCCGTCATGCGTATTGCTGTCACCAGGCCATTACAAAATAATATTGTTATCAAACGTTTGACATTACCCCTGCTCTCAGACTTTAATTTTGGCAAATGTTGTTAGAAGAGCATTACGTATATGTATATGATGGAACAGTCGGGAGACGCAGCCAAATGACGTGCCTTAATTAGCATGTTCAATTTTAAATGTAACAAAGACCAAAGTTCATATCGAATCCGTTTTTCGAACGGCACGAAGAAAATATTTTGTCACATTTCGTGGATCACGCACCTTCCGTCCGTCGCGACCTTCCCATGCACCTTCCGTCCGTCGCGACCTTCCCATGCACCTTCCGTCCGTCGCGACCTTCCCATGCACCTTCCGTCCGTCGCGACCTTCCCATGCACCTTCCGTCCGTCGCGACTTTCCCATGCACCTTCCGTCCGTCGCGACCTTCCCATGCACCTTCCGTCCGTCGCGACCTTCCCATGCACCTTCCGTCCGTCGCGACCTTCCCATGCACCTTCCGTCCGTCGCGACCTTCCCATGCACCTTCCGTCCGTCGCGACCTTCCCATGCACCTTCCGTCCGTCGCGACCTTCCCATGCACCTTCCGTCCGTCGCGACCTTCCCATGCACCTTCCGTCCGTCGCGACCTTCCCATGCACCTTCCGTCCGTCGCGACCTTCCCATGCACCTTCCGTCCGTCGCGACCTTCCCATGCACCTTCCGTCCGTCGCGACCTTCCCATGCACCTTCCGTCCGCCCCGACCTTCCCATGCACCTTCCGTCCGTCCCGACCTTCCCATGCACCTTCCGTCCGTCGCGACCTTCCCATGCACCTTCCGTCCGTCGCGACCTTCCCATGCACCTTCCGTCCATCGCGACCTTCCCATGCACCTTCCGTCCGTCCCGACCTTCCCATGCACCTTCCGTCCGTCGCGACCTTCCCATGCACCTTCCGTCCGTCGCGACCTTCCCATGCACCTTCCGTCCGTCGCGACCTTCCCATGCACCTTCCGTTCGTCGCGACCTTCCCATGCACCTTCCGTTCGTCGCGACCTTCCCATGCACCTTCCGTTCGTCGCGACCTTCCCATGCACCTTCCGTCCGTCGCGACCTTCCCATGCACCTTCCGTCCGTCGCGACCTTCCCATGCACCTTCCGTCCGTCGCGACCTTCCCATGCACCTTCCGTTCGTCGCGACCTTCCCATGCACCTTCCGTCCGTCGCGACCTTCCCATGCACCTTCCGTCCGTCGCGACCTTCCCATGCACCTTCCGTTCGTCGCGACCTTCTCACGTGAGTTGCAGAATGAAGTATGTAATGGTCTATTAATATTGAAGTCTGCAATTAGTAACCACAATAATGATAGCTTTAGTCATTATAATACTAATAGTAATGATCTTGATGATCAATATAATGATAATGTTTGATGACTATGATGGTATTGACAATTATGTTGACAATAATATGTCTACATTAAAGTAATGATAATGATGATAATAGTAATGGTAAATTATAATAAAAAATGAAATATTTCCATTGAAACAACAATGGCAATGATAATAATAATAATGATTAAAATAATGATAATGACAATAAAAATGATGATAATAACAGTGATGGTGGTGATAAAAAAGTAAAAGTATTAAGAAAGTAATGATAGAGATTCCAGTATGACAACAAGAATAATGTAATTGGTATCACCAGCAATTTATTCCCTTCCTTTCCTCATTGTGTCATGTTTTTTTTTCTTATTATTATTGCCGATCATGAGTCAGACCCGTCATGCACTCCGTAACCTTTCCCCCGACCACTTTTTATTTCCTGGCTCGATTCATGACCTTCAGTAAAGCTTGCGGTCAGTACGCAATTGCATTCATACCCGTCATGCACCTGGTGTGCACCTTCATCTGTCGAACCGTTTCATGTACCCCGTGACCGCTAAACCGTTGTCATGTTCTTCATGACCCTAATCTGGTCAGTATGCTCCCTCCTTTAAAAACTATTAGTATCCTTATATATACCATGTTGACCGTAGTTGAATATCCCTTGGCAATGCTGCCATGCACCGACACATTTCATACTAAATTTTAATACCTAACTTCCCGTCATGCGTATTGCTGTCACCAGGCCATTACAAAATAATATTGTTATCAAACGTTTGACATTACCCCTGCTCTCAGACTTTAATTTTGGCGAATGTTGTTAGAAGAGCATTACGTATATGTATATGATGGAACAGTCGGGAGACGCAGCCAAATGACGTGCCTTAATTAGCATGTTCAATTTTAAATGTAACAAAGACCAAAGTTCATATCGAATCCGTTTTTCGAACGGCACGAAGAAAATATTTTGTCACATTTCGTGGATCACGCACCCTCCGTCCGTCGCGACCTTCCCATGCACCTTCCGTCCGTCGCGACCTTCCCATGCACCTTCCGTCCGTCGCGACCTTCCCATGCACCTTCCGTCCGTCGCGACCTTCCCATGCACCTTCCGTCCGTCGCGACCTTCCCATGCACCTTCCGTCCGTCGCGACCTTCCCATGCACCTTCCGTCCGTCGCGACTTTCCCATGCACCTTCCGTTCGTCGCGACCTTCCCATGCACCTTCCGTTCGTCGCGACCTTCCCATGCACCTTCCGTCCGCCGCGACCTTCCCATGCACCTTCCGTCCGTCGCGACCTTCCCATGCACCTTCCGTTCGTCGCGACCTTCCCATGCACCTTCCGTCCGTCGCGACCTTCCCATGCACCTTCCGTCCGTCGCGACCTTCCCATGCACCTTCCGTTCGTCGCGACCTTCCCATGCACCTTCCGTTCGTCGCGACCTTCCCATGCACCTTCCGTCCGTCGCGACTTTCCCATGCACCTTCCGTCCGTCGCGACCTTCCCATGCACCTTCCGTTCGTCGCGACCTTCCCATGCACCTTCCGTCCGTCGCGACCTTCCCATGCACCTTCCGTTCGTCGCGACCTTCCCATGCACCTTCCGTCCGTCGCGACCTTCCCATGCACCTTCCGTCCGTCGCGACCTTCCCATGCACCTTCCGTCCATCGCGACCTTCCCATGCACCTTCCGTCCGTCCCGACCTTCCCATGCACCTTCCGTCCGTCGCGACCTTCCCATGCACCTTCCGTCCGTCGCGACCTTCCCATGCACCTTCCGTCCGTCGCGAGCTTCCCATGCACCTTCCGTTCGTCGCGACCTTCCTATGCACCTTCCGTTCGTCGCGACCTTCCCATGCACCTTCCGTCCGTCGCGACCTTCCCATGCACCATCCGTCCGTCGCGACCTTCCCATGCACCTTCCGTTCGTCGCGACCTTCCCATGCACCTTCCGTTCGTCGCGACCTTCCCATGCACCTTCCGTTCGTCGCGACCTTCCCATGCACCTTCCGTTCGTCGCGACCTTCCCATGCACCTTCCGTTCGTCGCGACCTTCCCATGCACCTTCCGTCCTTCGCGACCTTCCCATGCACCTTCCGTCCGTCGCGACCTTCCCATGCACCTTCCGTCCGTCGCGACCTTCCCATGCACCTTCCGTTCGTCGCGACCTTCCCATGCACCTTCCGTCCTTCGCGACCTTCCCATGCACCTTCCGTCCGTCGCGACCTTCCTATGCACCTTCCGTCCGTCGCGACCTTCCCATGCACCTTCCGTCCGTCGCGACCTTCCCATGCACCTTCCGTCCGTCGCGACCTTCCCATGCACCTTCCGTCCTTCGCGACCTTCCCATGCACCTTCCGTCCGTCGCGACCTTCCCATGCACCTTCCGTTCGTCGCGACCTTCCCATGCACCCTCAGTCCATCGCGACCTTCCCATGCACCTTCCGTCCGTCGCGACCTTCCTATGCACCTTCCGTTCGTCGCGACCTTCCCATGCACCTTCCGTCCGTCGCGACCTTCCCATGCACCTTCCGTTCGTCGCGACCTTCCCATACACCTTCCGTTCGTCGCGACCTTCCCATGCACCTTCCGTTCGTCGCGACCTTCCCATGCACCTTCCGTTCGTCGCGACCTTCCCATGCACCTTCCGTCCGTCGCGACCTTCCCATACACCTTCCGTTCGTCGCGACCTTCCCATGCACCTTCCGTTCGTCGAG
>NC_091569.1:18897302-18899802 GCF_042767895.1 Penaeus vannamei | reverse complement strand
GGTGGTCTGTCTTTAACCGGAGATTTTTAGCACCCTCTGCTCCGGAGATATGCTAAACACCAAGGTAACCAGGGACTCCTTCGCCTCCGGGGAATGAGGGCCGTTGCTCTGTTTGTGCATAGTTTTTTGAATGAATGAGGTAGACAGCCGAGTTACCCTCCACTTACTGGCTTTGGTTTATCTTGGTGGGAGGGGGGAGTAATTTAGCCAGGATGCCACTGATAAGTCCCTTCAGCGGGGTTGGCCCTAAATGTAGACAGGAATAACATCTCACGGGCCTGCTCACTGCATCAGAGTATACTCACGTGAGCATGGGCTACACATGAGTCAACTAGAAATAGCTGACACAGGCCGAGCCACTTTAGAGAAAAGGCCCGGGCGAAGCTAGTCTTCGTAAATGTAACTGAACTGAAATGAGCATGGGCTCGAGTATTAGAAGTGCATATATGTGTGATTATATTTTGATTTCATTTATGCATATGTGCACTTAGTACATAAATGTTCACCCACACATGCCCTAAGTACTACACTTATATTCATTTTTGTGCACAGGCATATGCAAGCATATACGTTTACACATGTTCCTATGCATATGGATATGTATACTTACTCCCGCGTTCTACACAACTGCGCACATGAACATGCATACCTATACATAGACATTTGCGCACATCATATGTAACTCTATATATGTGAACACACATTTATACTTATCTTGTACACGTATGCATGAATGTACTCCATTACGATGAGCCTATGTATTATAAATGTGCAGAAATTGCAGAGGCAAGCGGGTGGTATGGGAGGGGAGGATGGTACTGGAATGGGTGAGGACGAGGTTTGGGGTGAGAGGAGGTTAGAAAGGTCTTTTGTAAATGGCATTTTTTCGGACAGGTGTCGCATTCCTTAGCTGATAAGCCTACCGGCGTGACTCTCGGCCGACCGTGATCACGGGTCGTGGGGTCAACGCCTGGCGCTTGTCTGAGGGGCCCTCGTTTGAATTAGGCTTTCTTAAAACATGAGTTATGTGGAATGGATGATTACACTTGTCACTTTATGGAAACCATTTTTAAACCTACCTGATTTTGTGATGTATTGTACTTATACACTGGCGGTTTGGCTGTTCTTAGCGAATCTACTTATAGGAAAAGAGTAAAACCCATGCAATTTGGCACTATTATTCGGCGTCCTGTAGGTATGGAGACAGGAGATGTTTGTTATTTTCGAATTATTTCGTACTTTAGTAGTCTTTTATATATATATATATATATATATATATATATATATATATATATATATATAGATAGATAGATAGATAGATAGATAGATAGATAGATAGATAGATATGTATATATGTGTATGTCTTCATATTTTTTCTGTAGATTTGTATATATGCATATATGTAGTATATATGCATATATGTAGTATATATATATATATATATATATATATATATATATATATATATATATATATATATATATAGATATATATATATATATATATATATATATATATATATATATATATATGTATATATATATATATATATATATATATATATATATATATATATATATATATATATATATATATATATATATATATATATATATATATATATATATATATATATATATATGTATTTATATATTCATATATACATATATTTGTGTGTGTGTGTACATACAGATATTTATACATTTATGTATATATTTATATATACATACATATATATAGATAGATTTATATATATATATTATATCAACATTTATATATATATAAATGTAAATATATATATATATATATATATATATATATATATATATATATATATATATATATATATATATATATATATATATATATATATATATATATATATATATATATATATATATATATATTATATAAATATATATATGTATATATATATATATGTACATATATATATATATATATATATATATATATATATATATATATATATATATATATATATATATATATCCTATGTTTGTTTGTTTATTTGTATATATCTATATAAGCGTATAGATGCACCGATTGCTTAAAAGCGAGGGAAAGAGAAAATTTATGAACAAAATATCACCTCATAAGCTGAAAGGACCCGAGCAAAAACAAATCACAGATGGAATATGGTAAAAGACGGAAGCTGGCCAAGAGAGCAAACAACGGCACACACTTTGAGCCCAATTATTTGTTTGTTCAAACGCAAGAAGAGTAAACAGTGGACTATGACTCAGCTGACAACTACAGACAGAATGATAAATGACCTTCGGGGAGCAACAGGTAATTATATCCCACCTAAGGGGAAGAAAGTGTAAATGAAGAGCCTTTATGCATGAGCAACAAGTAAATTGCCTTTGCGAATCGCTGTGTACTTTTTATGATTTATTTAGAAAGGTATTTATGCTTATATTTGTTTATTGTATATTTATCATTTTCATTTTTTTATAACGGATGTTTTTTTTTTACTAGC
>NC_091569.1:18783312-18788312 GCF_042767895.1 Penaeus vannamei | reverse complement strand
ATGAAAATGATAATGGCAATAATAATGACCATAACTATAAAAGTACTCATAATGATATTAACATAATTATGGTAATGCTAATAATAGTTATTATCTTTATTTTGATTATCGCTTATATCATTAATAATGCTATAGTCATTATTATTATTGTTATCATTATTATTGTCATTATCATCATTATTATTGTTATAGATACATTATAGATACATAATTACCATTATTACTAATGTTGTAATCATAATTACTATTATCATTATTGTTGTTGATGTTATTATTATTGTCATTATCACTGCCATTTTTGTTGTTGGTATTATTATTATCATAAATATTATATCATTAATATTATTGCTATTATTATTGATATTATCATTATCATTTTAATCATCATTGTCATTATAATCATAATTGTTCTTATCTTTTATTGTCATTAATAGGATTAACAATGTTATCATTATCATTGTCATTATTACTATTGTTTTATGATTATAATTCCCATTATCATTGTTATATTCTTTATCATTATTATTGTTCTTACTATTGTCATTATTATTGTTCTTACTATTGTCATTATTATTGTTCTTACTATTATCATTATCATGATTTATATTATCCTTATTTCGTTATTATTCTTACTAGCATCGTTATTATTGTTATATCATTGCTATTATTATTATCATCCTCATTATCATTATTATTATGATTATCATTATTGTCTCAATTAGCATTGTTATCCGCAATATGATGATTATTATTATGATATGAATGATTATTATCATCATTATTAGTGTCATTGTATCATCATTATTATCACTATCGTCACTGATTATTGATATTATTATCACGATTATTTTCATTATAACTATCATTATTATCATCCTTTCTATTGCTATCACCATTTCCAGTATCATCACTTTTATATTAAGATAATCTTTATTACAACTTATTGTCGTTTCCTTTTCATCATTGTTATTGTCATCATTCTCGTCAGCATTATCATTATGAAAATCTCTACTATTATCAACAACTTTATTATTATCACTATTAGTATTATTAGTAGTATTATTGTTATTATTACTATTACCATTTTTTTATTATTCTTATGATCTTTTCCATTTTCCTTTGATCATTATCTTTACAATTATTATTACCATTGCAATGGTTATCATTATTATTATTATTACTATTATTGTTATTGTTATTCTTATTCTTATTATTGGTATTTTCATCTTTATCATTATCATTGTTAGTTACATTGATATTATTGTTGTTATTATTATTATCCTTATCATTATTGTTATTAACATTACTATTATTATTATCATTATTATTATCACTATTATTATTATCATCACTATTATTACTATTGCCATTATAATTTTCTTTATTATTAATTAGTGTTATTGTTGCCACTATCATTATATACATTACCTATATCATTAATGTTATTGTTATGATAATCTTTTTCATCATTATTGTTATTACTTTTATCATTCATCACTATTATCAGTGTTATGTTACTAATTTTATTATCATTATTAACTTCGTTATTATTATTATTATTATTATTATTATTATTATTATTATTATTATTATTATTATTATTATTATTTTATAATCGTTACCATTATCATTATTTTTGTCATGATCTGCATCACCATTATTATCAATCATCTTTATTGTTATCATTATCATTATTATTATTATTATTATTATTATTATTATTATTATTATTATTATTATTATTATTATTATTATTATTATTATTATTATTATTATTATTATTATTATTATTATTATTATTATTATTATTATTATTATTATTATTATTATTATTACTATTATCATCATCATCATCATTGCTACTGCTACTACTATTATCATTTTTGTTATTATTACTTTTGTTATTATTATTATCATTATCATTGTTATCCTTATGATTTAATTGCAACTTTTGTTATCTTTTCAATTTATATTGTTGTTATCATTACAGTACTACCATCATCATTATTTTTCCTTATATGCATTGCTCTAATTGCAATTTCAATTTACATAATTTCATTTTCTATTGTTATTTATGATAAAGACAGTAACGATGAAAATTAATGTAATTAATGATAATAACGATAGTAATGATAATAATAATGATAATGATAATAACAGTTATCATAATAATGGTAATGATAGTTATAATGATATTAATAGTAATCATTCTTATTAGCAGCAGTAATACCAGTGTCGCCAATATTACCATTAATACTGTAACCATTACCATTACCATCATCATTGCAGTTATTTTTATCATATGTATTACTGTTATTTATTTATTTAAAATATCTTAATGTAATAATCATCATCTAATATTAGTTATTATAATCACGATCATTATTATCATTATCACTACTATTGTTGTTTTTGTTGTTGCTTTTATTATCATTATTATTTCTATTATTACGACGGTATAAACGGAGAAAACGTTATATATTATATTTTTGTTTTATTCTTGCTTCACACTTCCGTTTTTCTTGGTTCGTATAACGGTCTTCCTCTTTAGTCATTCCAATCTTCCATGTTTACACTCGTCATTTTTAACTCATTTCCACCTGCTTCTCTAATCCTCCGCCATTTCCTCTTCCTCCTTCGACCGGCATACAGATACGTGTAACCTCAACGTACAGTTGTAAAAAGCCAAGCATTTTCAAGGTGTCGCTGATACTGTTTGCCGAGATATAGTTGCATACTTCACGTTGCACAAAAGTCTGCACGAGAATTATGATAATGAGATAAGCTGGTAAATGTCGATGATTGCTCAGTGAAATGTAGGAGGGGGTGTACGTTGCCGTTATAGCCTTTGCCCGAAGTTAAAGGAAAGAGAGGTGAAGGGGTGGGGGGGGGGTGCCGTGGAAGGGGGCGGAAGGCGGGAGACGGAAACGGGTCGTGAGGTTATCATGCGAGATAGGGATCCGGTGATGGCGGCGTTACGTGTTGCTGGTTATGGCGATGCTGACAAGCGGGATGCTTCTGGCTCTTAGATTTTGCTGTGATTTCTCTATCTATGTCTCTCTCTGTCTCTCTCTCTCTCTCTCTCTCTCTCTCTCTCTCTCTCTCTCTCTCTCTCTCTCTCTCTCTCTCTCTCTCTCTCTCTCTCTCTCTCCCTCTCTCTATCTCTCTCTCTCTCTGTTCTACATGTATGTTTGTATGTGTGTGCGTAGGTGTGTGTGTTAATATATATGTATGTGTGTGTGTGTGTGTGAGAGTGTTATATATATATATATATATATATATATATATATATATATATATATATATATATATATATATATATATATATATATATATATATATATATATATATATATATATATATATATATATATATATATATATATATATGCATATATATATATATATATATATATATATATATATATATATATATATATATATATATATATATATGCATATATATATATATATATATATATATATATATATATATATATATATATATATATATATATATATATAGATAGATAGATATATGTATGTATATATATATATATTTATATATATATATATCTATATATATGTATATATATATATATTAAATATATATGTATGTATATATATATATATATATATATATATATATATATATATATATGTATGTATATATATGTGTGTGTATATATATATATATATATATATATATATATCTATATATATATATATATATATATATATATATATATATATACATATATAGATGTACACATATATATATATATAAATGTATATGTATATATGTATATATGTAAATATATTTATATATATATATATATATATATGTATATATCTATATTTATGTATATATGTATATATATGTATACATATATATATATATATATATATATATATATATATATATATATATATATATATATATATATATATATATGTATGTATGTATATACATAGATATATGTATATACATATACATATACATACATACATACATATATATATATATCTATATATATATAAATACATATATATATATATATATATGTGTGTGTGTGTGTGTGTGTGTGTGTGTGTGTGTGTGTGTGTGTGTGTGTGTGTGTGTGTGTGTGTGTGTGTGTCTCTCATTCTCTCATTCTCTCTCTCTCTCTCTCTCTCTCTCTCTCTCTCTCTCTCTTCTCTAACCTCGTGTGTCTCTCTCTCTCTCTCTCTCTCTCTCTCTCTCTCTCTCTCTCTCTCTCTCTCTCTCTCTCTCTCTCTCTCTCTCTCTCTCTCTCTCTCTCCCTCTCTCTCTCTCATTCTCTCTCTTTTCATCTCTCTCACTTTCTTCCTTTCTCTTTCTCCCTCTCATTCTCTCTCTTTTCATCTCTCTCACTCTCTTTTCATCTCTCTCACTCTCTTCCTTTCTCTCTCATCCTCCCTTTCTGTCTTTCCGCCTATCTATTTCTCTTTCCCTCTCGCTTCTGTCTTCTCCCAACTTTTCGTTCTGTCTCACAATTTTGCGCAACGAATTTCACGTGCCTTAATATGCGCATGTCTGTGTGCACATGAATTATTAGTTCGCCTTTCCTGCCGATATCAATATAAAGCGGACAGGAAAGGCAGTGGGAGCATCACAATAACAATGCCATACGAAAAATGATGACTGAATTCCTTTCGCAAACGATATTTAAAAATTGCACAAGATATGCAAATTACGAGATGTATGCAAATTGTTGACAAGATTTGCCATTGCGGAATACAAGTCGACATCAAATCTCAATGCGACATAGAGGTTCTATCTAATACTTTCTCCCTTACAACAGAGACACCTACCAACTACAAAACACTTACTTGTACGGTATCAGGAGTCCGGTTGTACGTACATGAATATATTCAGGGCAAATAATTATTCCTACCCCCCCCCCCTCCTCTCACCCCCACTATCTTGGCCAGTCCCCACCTCCATATATTCCTCGCGTCTGTTCAAAATGTTTTCTTTG
>NC_091569.1:18719274-18724274 GCF_042767895.1 Penaeus vannamei | reverse complement strand
CGCTCGCCCATCTACTTATAATTTCATGGCAATGCTTACATAATGCATAAGTGAAATACTGTAACAATAAACTTTTTATAAAGATGAAAATTTAAAATGTCAGCAACTAGCATGATAAACTTCAATAATAACAATAACCATACCAACAAAAATAATAAGGCCTTTAATACTAACGGTAATATGTGATGATAAAATGATAATGATTTCAATGGCAGTAAAAACAATGCTTGACAATAACCCGATAATCATGATGTAAATAATAAAAGCGTACAAATGTATCATTATGGAATTGATAGTGATTATTGTCATTTAATGATAGTCTATACATATTATAATCGTTATTGATGACACAATTATTTTTGTCAAAACTAACAACAGGAGGGATACTACTATTGCTTTTGCTGTAATTATGACAATAATTATGCTAAATATTAATAACATCTGTGATAACATTGCTAGTAACCGTAATGTGATACTCATGGTAATAATGTTGAGGTTTATAATCTAGCAGCAGCAGTAGCAGTACCATAATTCAAAAAAGTGTTCTTATTGTTAGATGATAATATTGATAATAATAATAATAATAATAATAAAATAGATGAAAGATAAGGATAATTAATAAGATAAAAGGTAATAATAACAGTAATAGTAATAAAGGAAGAACATTAACATTAATATTAATAAAAAATGACAATAATCATACTATTATTATTACAAATATTAATGATAATGATAATGATAAATATGTAACAACAACATTGATCAAAATTTTAATGATATCTAAATAACAGCATTGACATTAATACCAAATAATGATTATATCAAAAATAATAATGATGATGATGATGTTTATAATGAAAAATATGAAAATAATAATGAAAGTAGCAACAACAAAAATGTTAGTAATAAAAATGATACGAATGATAATTGAAAATTATTGATAAAATCGCCAACAGAAAAAAAAATCATAGGTGATAACAATGATAAAAACAGTGATGAGAATAATAACAAAATGAGAATAATAACAATCGACGATAGTACTGATGATAATAATAACGAAAATGATTACAATGAGAATGACATAATAATTTTAATGATAATGATAATAATAATAATAAAAGTAATAACAATGATAATAATAATAATAATGATAACAGCTACAGCAAAACATGAATGAAAATGATGATGATAATAATAATAATAATTATAGAAATAATGATAATAACAATAATGACAGTGATAATGCAGTTCATGATAATGATTATAAAAAATGACAGTAAAATAAAATAATGGTTATAGTAAAAAAATATGATAATAATAATAATAATAATAATAATCTGAAAATAATAATCATGATAATAGTAACAATCAAGTTGATAATAATGAGGATAATATACTGTTGCTACAAGTAATGATAACAATAACACAGCAATAACAATCATCATCATCATCATTAAGAACACCATCATTACCATCATAATAATAATGATAACGATGATAATAATAATGGTAATAACAACAATAATGATAATATGAATAACAAGAGTAATGACAATAATATATAGAAATATTACTCCAAATAATAATAACAATAATAATAGGAAAGATGATAGGAACAGTAATATTGATAATGACAATGATTATTATTAATACTATTATCATTATACTAGTATTATCCTTATAATAATCAAACGATAATGATGATAATAATGATGACGACGGTATTGATAATAAAAGTAATGATGATAATCATAATAATAGCCTAAGAATAATAATAATAACAATGAGAATAATGATGATAATGATAATAACAATAATAATCATAAACGCAAAAATGATGAAAATAGAATTAACAAAAATATTAGTAACAATTGTCATAATAACCAAAATTCTAATAATAATGTTCATGAAAACAACAACAATAATGTTGAAAATAATGATAATGTTAATAATAATAATAATAATAATAATAATAATAATAATAATAATAATAATAATAATGCTTGTAACAACAGCAATAATAATCATAATAATGATAATAATGACAAAAATAATAATAATAAATACTACTACTAATAATAGTAATAATGATAATGATAATAATAATAATACGAGTAATAGTTATGATGATATGGATAATAATACTTATAGTATTATAAATAATAATGCTAAGGAAAACAGCAACAACAACAACAACAATAGTAATAATAATAATAATAATAATAATAATAATAATAATAATAATAATAATAATAATAATAATAATAATAATGAAAATAACAACAATACAAATAGTAAAAACAGTTGAGAAAAAATTATAAGAGTAATGATACAAAAAAATACAGATAAGTATAATGATAATGATAACAACAGTTATTAATGCATCAGTAAAAATGATATTGATAATAACATAACAGTAATAATAACGATGATTTTAATGAACCGTGTCCCTTGCGCCATATGTAGAAAAGCTATATATTCAAAGTTCGATTATATCTTCGTCAGCAGTTCATGTATTTCTGACGAAGATATAATCATAACCGACCAAATGCATTTCATGCCCAGTGATGGTATTCATTCTCATTCATGTCCTTTCTACAATGATAATAAAGAAAATTATTATTATTCCTAATTATACAATGATGGTAGTAACAATAATGAAACCCGTAATAGTAACGATGATTATGATATCAATAATCATAATAATGGCAATGTTAAGTATAGTTATCATCATATTGATTATGATATTAATGATAAAATTGATAATTATGATAATACAGATAATAATAATAACAGAATCAATAATAAAAGTACTAATACTAACAACAAGGATGTTAGTAACAAAGACAGTAATATCGATAATGACAATAACAATCATAATATTAATAATGATAACGGTAACGGTGATAATAAAGAAGATAATATTAATAATATTACTAACAATACTGATAATAACAAAAATAATTACCATAAATATGAAAATAATAGCAATAGTCAGAAAAATATTAATAAAAGGATAATGATAATGATATAATAATAACAAAAATAATGATATAATAATCATAATAAAAATAATCATGATAATAATAACAAATTGTAATAATGGATATGATAATACTAATGTTAATCATAATCATAAGGATAATGCTGATACTGTCAATGTTATTATCAATATTTTCAATATTGCTATTATTGTTATTATTATCATCATTATGATTATCTTTATCATCATTATGATTATCATTGTCATCACTATGATTATCATTATTATCATCATTGCAATCATCACTACTATTACCATTATCATTATTATAAACATCATTATTATTATTACCATCACTATTATTATCACTACTTTTCATCCTTATTACTGTATTATTGTCATTTTTACCATCATTATTATCACTTCTCATTTTTATCTTTATTGCTGTCCTCGTTCTTATCATTACTATAATTATATCATTATTGCCATAATTAATTAACCGTTATTAATATTATTATTATTATTATTATTATTATTATCATTATTATTATTATTATAAGTAGTTGTAGTATCATCATCATCATTGCTGTTAACATTTCTATCATTATAATCATCTTTATTATCAAAATGACAAATGCTGCTAATGCAACTATTGAGTTATCTTGTTATCCTTATAATTGTTATTATAACCATGTTGAAGATAATGCTTCTGGTACCAATACTTTCCTGTTACATTTGCTCGTGTGCTGCTACGTAAATTGGAACAATTATGATGCTGAAGACGGTATTTCTATCTTGTTTGTCATTAACATTAGTTATATAGTAATAATGATGTTACGGATTAGAAACAACGATAATAATAATTACATTAGAGGCAACTGGATAATATTCCTAATATGAACATTTGTTACTCCACTTAGTGAAAAAAAACAACTCTGAAAAAAAATCGAAACTCTTGTGAGATTTTGGAAATGTTTGAAGTAAAAGTTTTTAAAAAGGAAGATGTCACACGACGCAATTGGTCAAGGTTTATATTCATACAAATCGTTTATTTTTCTTAGTCCATTTGTAATTATTGTAGAAGCTAACGGAAACTGCTTTAGATTTATATGAATATGTGATTAATTCGTTACATTTATCACTAAACTAACAACGTAAAAGTACTGAATTACCCTAGATCATCTCCCTGTGAAGTTAACCAGTGGGGAGATATAAATACGTTTTTTCCTTTCTGTTTCTCTTTCTTTTCTCTGGTGTTCGTTTTTTTTTTTTTTTTTCTTTTCCTTTTTTTCTTTCTTGATTGCTTTCAGCTATGAAGGAATAGATTATGTAGGGAACGTAGGTGGTAATTGAATTGATACATACGGAACGTCTATATATAATTACCATACGACAATAAATCGATATTTCTGCTCGGCATGTGCACGAACATATCAACATAAGTACATATTAACCATTAGAATATATTTCAGTAAAACATACTAATAAACATTCACACACATGTATTTGCTAGCTATATCTATTAAGTCACCCATACCATTTTGTTGAATCCATTTCCGCTCTATGTGGCTTGATATAAAAACATATATGCGTGTGTGTGTGAATATATATGTATACATACATACATACATATATATATATATATATATATATATATATATATATATATATATATATGTATGTATGTATGTATGTATATAAATATACATAGGTGTGTATGTGTGTATGAATATATATATATATATATATATATATATATATATATATATATATATATATATATATATAGAGAGAGAGAGAGAGAGAGAGAGAGAGAGAGAGAGAGAGAGAGAGAGAGAGACAGACAGACAGACAGACAGACAGACAGACAGAGAGAGACAGAGACAGAGAGAGATAGAGAGGGAGAAAATGACAAGGATGGATTATATATATATATATATATATATATATATATATATATATATATATATACATATACACGCATATATGTATATGTGTGTGTATGTGTGTGTCTGTG
>NC_091569.1:18689274-18691774 GCF_042767895.1 Penaeus vannamei | reverse complement strand
GTCTGGAATTTGCATACGTCGCCTCGCAGCATTTCCCAAGATAATTGAACAGAAGTGATCATGTTAATCTTCGGGTTTTATGTCCCACTGCTGACCATAGGTATGTTTTTGTTTTCAGATATTTGTTTTCTTGATTTTCCCTCAGTTGGGCCGGTGTCTTGTTGTTAGTTGGTATGAGATTAATTGATTGAATAAGTTTGACGAAGTTGTTTGAGTTCTTGATCAGAAAAATGCACAAAACTTTTTGTATAACTTCGAAAACAAAAGAAAGTAAACAATAAAGTTTTGTTTTCGTGGCCCGAGTTTTCCTAGAACTTTGTCAACGTAAATGAGAAAAGTTTTCACTTAATCGAAATATGGATTTCTCAGTCAATTATTCCGGGTGCAGTGTGTGTGACCAGATATTTAAATTATGTTCCTTTTGGAGAAGAAAATGCCTTTCGGTTTTCAGCTTGGAAACCGTTTTATCCAAACTCTATTTTCACTCCCACTCAGATTCGACTTCACGAAATTGATGATTTGATTTGCTCTTGGAATCAAATATTTTCCTGTCATACACGAAGTGGGTTAGAAACGTTTCACAATACAAACCTCAAGTCACGTTATCAGGTACATATCGATGATCATGACGCAATCAACTTTTAGTTTGGGTAAAAACACTGGGATATTAATAATCGCAGCTCTGACTGGGTCAGTGACTAGAATAGTCCTAAAATTCTTTAATTTCCTGCTTGAAAATCGAGAATAAATTTTCTGCTTTAAAAGTCTACTTTATGAATAATTAAAGGAATATATTTTCTTTCGTCTCTATTCCGGTGGGATGCAACAGTTCCAAGGGGAGTAATACTCATGTAAAAATGCAATCTACTGTTGAGCGGAACAAAAATATCTAACGTTATAAAATCAATAAAGAACGCTCGCGGGACGTCCTAGGTGGCATCATTATCTCCCTTGTTATTATATCTGGCGACGTTATCCCGCCCAACGGATGTGTACTTGAGCTTGGATTATGACTGGGTAAAAAGATATGTATGTATATATTCAGTGAAATAATACAGATCGGTTCCATTTAATCAATGAAATAATACAAGTCGATGATACTAAGTCAACACAGAAGCAAACAAACACCGGAGAGGACATCTGAGGTGGGTAAAATATGCAAAAAAAATCTACTCACACACAAAACAATAGATGAGGAGGTGACGTCAGCAGACAATGCATGACAAATTAAAGGTGAACTGACTAACCGCGATGTTTTCCCTCATCAGCGCACTTTCCGCGACGCTCAATGCTAATGAAAACAGTCCAGTAATGAAGTAGTGAGACGAGCATTGGACACACGCGCTGGTACAAACCTCGGCTGGTGAGATGCACATTCTGCTGATCCTGTCCAGTACGCTGTAAACAAAGCACAGAGCAAAAATGCCGGGGAAAAATCGGTGAACTTGGCGCTAAAATAATCCTCCGCCATTTGCACATCGTCAAGATCCCGTCAAAGCGACTCCGCCATTTCGTTGTTCTTCTTCAGGTGTGATTTTAGCGCGAATTCCTCCCAAAACGCTCGGTTAGGACCACAAGCACAACATGACTGCGTGTTAAAGGGCTGCCTGCCTTCATCATGCAAGCAGAAAGGGTTGAAGAGCGAGGGGAGGGAGGGAGGCAGGGTAGAACAGGTTTTTATTGCTGGCGATCATTCAGTGCGAGTGGGGATGGCCGATGGTTGTCCAGCTGCGTTTACCCGCCTGGCTCGTTGTCGGCTCTCACTGATCGCGCTGGCCTCTCTCGCTGCTCGCTCACCTTCATTTCTCTGTTTAGTTAAGATCAGACGTAATCCCAAGACGATGCCAAATCCTTAAAAATGAAGGGTGATTGTCTGAAAGGGTGGACACCAGCACAGGCAGCAGGGTCGGGGTTTGGCAGCGGCAGAGGGTGGACGGAACAGCCCAAACAAGAGGGGTCGGGAGAGAGAGAGGGAGAGTGAGATAGAACGATTCCAGTTTTTAATCCCCCAGTTTTATATTTTTCGTTTCAATCCAGAGTGCATCACAACTGTAAATTCACTCCTCCCCCACCCTACACTCCAGTCGTCCTGCCCGCGTATTTACAGCAACCACTAGCATGCTAATCTGCGTTTCTTTATGGCCATGTTCGTAATTAACCGTATAAGACGTCCTTGCCATACATGCAATATCCCATGGCACAATCAAGCGATTTATCGATTCTGCAGGATGAGTGAGCACAGACGAGGTGATCCACTCCCTCCTCGCTGCAGCCAGATTGCATGATAGCTGCTTTTAATCACGTGCATTATCGATCGAGTTGCTCACCTATTAAGTCCTCGCCCAGGAACCTATACGTAATACCCTATTTTCCGTTATATTATTTTGAATGCATACTTATATGATTATTACTCCAGTTTCGTTATATATTCCAGTGCGAAGGTGGAAGCCCTATGAAAGTAATAGAAATATCAGAGGTAAAAACTATAAAGTAGCAATAC
>NC_091569.1:18661774-18664274 GCF_042767895.1 Penaeus vannamei | reverse complement strand
TGAATTCATGCCTCCTTCCATCAGACCAGACTGTCTATTTACTTCCTGGTCTAACAGCCCAGAGACATGGACTGCATTACCAAAGTATGTTAAGCTCTCTGTGATTTTAATATCCTCGCCGCAAGCATGTATCAACTAAACAAGTTCGCCTAATAGACCTGCAAAATCCTGAATCTTGATCTTGGTCCAAGAAACCTTTAAGCCCAGTGGGCTTCGCCTCATTGCTGAATACATCAAGAGCCGGCACCAGAGATTCCAGAGTTTAAGATAGGATAGCAACATTGTCGTCAAAATAAAGTTTTGTGACCTTGATATCGCCCAGTTTTGCTCTGCTCATTTACTATTCCATGCAAGTGTTGAAATGTGTTTGTGCAAGGATACAACCTTGCCTCACTCCCGAATTAGCAGGGAAGAAGCTTGATAGGCCCCACCACCACTCTTTACAAGACTTTCTGTACCAATATTCAAGCTTGCTATTAGTTGGTGAACTAGGATCCTTTTCAGAAGAATGAGGATAGGTTTACATTATGTTCCCGGCGGCCACGGCAGCCCCATTTGTTGGAACCATAGTGCACTATGGAATTTTAGCCATTTTTTCCACCGTATACAAGGTATGTTAGGTCTCAATATCCGTGACATGCTGTGGGAGAAGGGGGAGGGACCGCTCCCGGAGACTCAAAGGTGCACTACGTTTCGGTCCAGGGTTTATCACATATAGAAGCACGTTCCCTCCAGACCTGTTAAGTACTGACTGGGTGCGTCGTTTTTTTCCGTTCTGATAGAAGGTCTGACACCTTTTTCCTGCTTTATCAAGGCTTTTACGTTGAAACGTGGACGTAGGGCAGCTTTAGAGCATGCTTGTGGTCATTATATAAAAAGAGGTTCTCCAAACCAATATCCATCACTTGATTCTGTATCTGGTGATGACTTTGGGAGCTCTTCTAGCAGGGACATCATTGGGTTCCAGCTTCGGGTAAATAGCTGTATTTGGCAGCAGTGTATCATCAGGCTGCCCCAAGCCCTGGTACTGTACTGGCGGATGTGGTGATGCAGGCTGGGGGAACCTTTTTTCGTTTTGACCTTTTCAGTAACATAGCTCATGACAGACTGTGTGACCTCCCTTGTTGGGCCTGGCTTTTTAACCTCTCTTCAAGACTTTGCGTGCCTGGTCAGACCATTGTAGAATGTAACATGCATTACTTGCCATGGCCCGAAACCGATACCTAGCTTGCTGTGAGAGGTGTTACAAAATATGCTCTAAATATGACAGAATGTTGCAAAACTTGAAGGGACTGTGAGATTCCGGGGAATATACATGGTTCCCGGCAAACTACAGATCATCTGCCATGGCAAATTTTTGAAAATTTTAAAAATCTGAACTGGCATCTGTGGCTATCACGGTTTGTCAACTGCCAATCCCGTTCTCCCACGTTGTATCACGTTGTTTCCTGTCCATCCCATTGTATCCACGGCGGCCTGAAACGTGATTGCCGTGACTGTTGGAAACATAGATTATATAGCATTGACTGGCATACTGAAAAGTGGGACGCCACAGTATTTGTGTCCCAACGATCTCCTTAACCCTTCCAGAGAGGGATGATCATGCCTCTCGACAGGTCTGAAGGAATAGAACTAATCTGCCAGATGTCAGCTATTACACTATGTAAGCCCTGTGCCATAGATTGCCTCCCTGACCTCACTCCTCTTTAATGGGTGGATCCGGCATAGGGTTCCCCGGAATCTCACACCACTAGCGTCCAAACTAACTGTTGGAGGATCTACTTAATATAGTTGCTGTAAATCCTCAACCCAATGCTCACGAACTCCAACATGACCTGAGATTATCCATTTATCCAATGAGTGGACTGCAGTCATCTGGGAGGAGGGCTAGGAGTTTAGTTTTTTTTTTCTGGACTTGATGGGCAGCACGATCGTTTATTAGGAAATGGCCTTCAACCTCCTCAGCTAGATTCCTATTGAAGTGTTCCGTATCCCTTCTCAGCTGTCTCTGACCCCTGCACACCAAGGAACAGTACAAGTCTCAGTCGTCTTTCAGTCAGGCCATGTGACACGTATCTGTGGCCACCAGTCTCCAGCAAGATGAAACTGTGCCTTGTCCTCGGGCATTCACCAATGGACTTCATTCAGTGTTTCATGCTTAAAGGAGTCCTGAAGAGCTACAGGCTTCTTCAGAGGCTGTTGCAGTGGTACCCCATGCCCACTCCTCCCTTAACTTGTCCAAGTGGAATACTCTGGAGTGGCCATTGGAGAGACGAGGGGTTGAAGTGGAACCATAGAGTTGCTACAACCAAACTATAGTCAGTACCACAGAACTAGCCACTGCAGTAAACCCTGCAGTTCGGGAGAATACTCCAAAGAGTGCTAACAAGAATGTGGTCACCCATATCACTATAGCAAGACCAGCGATGGTGGATAAGGTGCTGATACCAGGAGCCAGAAATCCTCAATCTCTGGGACCTAGCAAAGTCCCAGACTAGGA
>NC_091569.1:18482835-18492835 GCF_042767895.1 Penaeus vannamei | reverse complement strand
TGTTTTTTTCTACGTTTTCCTAGGGAAAAAAGGAGAAAAAGAACAAGAATTTAGATCAGAATACACGCGGGGACTGTTCATTACTGAACATTTTTTTATTGATCTGTCCTGGTTTTGTATTACGTACTCTAGATTAGCATTTGATTTTCAACTTTGACATTAGTCTCAGTTTAGTGGCATTATCGTGTTCTCTTTCTGATAAGTGAACTATGAACATTCACACTATTGGCTAAATACATACGGAGAAAACCATGCTAAAAAAAAAGTATTTAAATGGCTGCAAACTTTACATTAGCCAAGCCACTCTTCTACTACTGATTGCTAGAAAGAAAATGGTCTTTCTTAGTAATGAAAACCTTAAACTTTATAAACTGAACACTAAGAATTATAAAGCACTTATAAAAAATATATACCTCGGTTATTGGAGTCATTTAATTAAAATCACATTAAAGATGTACCTTCTTATTTGATTACCAGCTGTATCATTATTTCAATCACAATTAATCATTCATTTAATACACTTTAATCATTCATAAAGTTGATACTGATACAGATTTTTTAATGGTTTAGGCAGATTTTAAACGATGTTTTGCACATGAAAGAATGAAAGTAATGATAACAGCAGAAATAATTTTGATACTATTCAATATGACAGTTATCATAACAATAGTAATGATGATCATGAAAACAACATGGGGTAGATATAAATTATAAAATCCTATGTAAAACCTGTATATTTATCATTGATTCTTAATCACATATTGATTACAATATTAATAATATTGATAATGATAATAACACTAAAGATGTAAATTATAATGATAATGATGAGGATAACAATAAAGATGATAATACTAATGATGATAATGAAAAAAAAACAATAAAAAATAATGATATTGGTGATAATAATAGTAGCAGTGGTAATGACAATAAACGATAATGGTAATAATAATTGTATGAATAATGCAGATAATGATAATAACCATAATACTAATAACAAAATGATTATAAAAGTAATAACAATATTTATAAGATTAATGATAATGATAATGTTGATAGTACTACTGCTACTACTAATAAAAATAATGATAATTATGATAATAATAATAGTAATAATAATAATAATAATAATGATCATAATAATAATAATGATGATAAAAAATCATATTAATAGTAGTATTAATGATGATAACCATGCTTAAAATGGTAATGATGTTAGTAATAACTGATAATACTTGTCTTTTGTGACAATTATAATCATGATTTATTATAATAATGTTATTGGCAAAGGTGACAATAATATTGATAATAATAGTTCAAATGATGATATTGATAACTGCAGATAATGAAAATAATGAGAATAATGAAAGAAATTTCAAATATGGTATCGATATAATAATGAAAGCTCAAAGAATACAAAGGCCGGTCATTACAATAATAATGATAAAAAAAATATCAGTCAATAACAGTACGAAGTATCACTGACTAAAAATGTCATTAATAATATTCGATTCATGAAGTATGAAGATACCAATACCAAGTATACAAAAATTTCAATTGTGACCACGATAATGCCAGTAATAAGAAAGACACAGATTATAATAATACCATCAATGATAAGACTTTGACTGATCACAATAATCATGAAGATAACAGAAATATTACAATAATAACAAAAAAAGATAACTATAATGATAATGAATCCAATGATAATATAGAAACAAAAATACAATTATGACAATGATAATGGCAATGACAAAAATAAAAATTATAATAACAATGGCAATAGTTATAATGATAATAACAATGACAATAGTTTTAATGATAATGACAATAACAATAATTAAAATGATAATAACAATGACAATACTTATAATGATAATAACAATGGCAAAAGTTATAATGATAATAACAATGACAATAATAACAATGATCATATTAATGATAAAGAATTGATGATAATGATAATGATATTCATGGTGATGATATATAAAATAATGAATATAATATTAGATATGATAATGATGGATATAATAACGTTAACAACAATTAATAAAATGATATTAATGATTATGATAATAGTATTAATGATGACGATAATACTAATCTTAATAATTTTGATAATAACAATAATAATGATAATTATGATACTACTAATATAATAATGATAATCATAAAGATAATAGTAATAATAATTATTATAACTGCATAAATATTAACAATATTTGACAAAAATAAAGAATAGTTATGGCAATGGCAAAAATATAATAAAAATAACAACAACAAAAATAATAGCAATAAGAATAGTGATAATAAAATAATACAAATCATGAATGTAATATTGATGATGGTAATCATACTGCAAATGATAATTATAAGTATAATAAGTTTAATAATGATAATGATAATAATGATAATAATAATAATAAGAAGAAGAAGAATATAAAAATAATAATAATAATGATAATGATAATGAAAATATCAATAATAATAATAGTAATAACAAAGACAATGACGAAACTCATAAAAATACTAACAACAATGACTAAATTGATATCAGTGATGATAATGATAATCATCATATTTATCAGAATAAAGATATTTATAATTGCTGTTATTATATATAAGCAAAGTTACTATCATTCATAAGGATTATGAAAATTATCATTACCATTATTTATATATCATGATGATTGTGATTATTATTGAGATTATTATCATCATCATCAACGCGGCAGAAGCAGCAGCAGCAGCATCTACATCCTCCTCATCATCATCATCGTCACCATTATCAATGTTATTATTATTATTATTATTATTATTATCATTATTATTATTATTATTATTATTATTATCATTCCTATTGTTACTGTTATCATTATTATAATTATCATTTTCATCATCAACTTTATCATTTTCATTCCTTAATTTTTAATGACCATTATTATTCTTAGTTATTTCTAAAAATCTTATTATTAATAAAATCTTATAACTAAATTAATTATGATTATCATTATTATTAGTTTTATTATCACTGATTTTATACTGTTATCATTATTATGTTCTTTATTCGCTTTTCATTCTTCTTGAAAATTATAATACTAACAAAAATAATCAGAATTTTACAGAACATCAATATTGATAGTAATAGCAACATCATCAACTACAACAATAAAATCAATGAAAATAAAAACAAAAGTAATGGTTTAATAATAAATTATTATTATTATTATTATTATTACTATGACAATAGTAATAATGATAATGATAATAATAATAATAATAATAATTAATAATAATAATAAGTATGATAATAATAATTATAATAATAATAATAATACCAATAAAAATAACAATAATAATAATAATAATGTTAATAATGATAATAATAAAGATCATATTAACAAAAAATATCATAATGACAATAACAGCAATGTTTATAATGATAATAACAGTAACAATAATAGTGATGATCAATAAAATGATAATGATGAAAACAGTAATCATAATAATGATAATAGTAATGATAAGGGTGATAGTAATTATACTTTTGATAGGGGTGATAGTAATAATAATAAAGTTATTGAATATAATAATGACGATAATGGTAATATTAATTAAAGATAAGATTAGAATTAATATGATAGTAATGATTGTGAAAACAATGATAATAATAATATCAGTTATAATAAGGATAAGAGCAATAGCAATGGTAATAATAATAATAATTATTATTATTATTATTATTAAAATGAAAATGATAATAACTAGATTAGTACTACTAATGCTACTATTGATAGTGATAATAATAATCACAATTATAGTAATGATAATAATAATAATAATAATAATAATAACAATAATGATAATAACAATAATAATAATAACCAAACTAATAATAATAATATCAATTATGATAATGGCAATAACATTAATAACAATAACAATAATAATTATTATAACAATATTAATGATTAATGATTAGCATAATAATAATAATAGTTATTATGATACTGACAAGAAACATAATAGTAATAATAATGATAATAACAATGATTACGTTGAGGACAATATTAGCAAAAACAATGATAATGATGTGATTAAAGATATTACAGTAATGATCAGTGGCAATAATAATGAAGAAACTGTTATAGAAAAATTAATGATGATGATGGTGATAATGATGATGATGATAATATTAATAATAATGATAATAATAATAGTAATAATAATAATAATAAATAATAATAATAAAAATAATAATAGTAATAATGATAATAATAATAATCATAATAACAACAACAACAATAATAATAATGATAATAGTAATAATATAAATAATAATAATAGTAATGATAATAATAATGATAATAATATTAATATTAATAATAATAATAGTAATAAAGATGATAATGAGGATAACAATAAAAAATAATAGAATTAATGACGATAATGATAATAATGATAGTAATAATAATAATATCAAAAATAATAGTAAGGATAATGATAATAATGATAATGATAATCATAACAATGATAGCAATAAAGATGATAATGAGGATAACAATAAAAAAATAATAAAATTAATGACATAATAATAATAACGATAATAAAACTAATAATAAAAATAGCAATAATAATAGCATTGACAATAATAATGCTGATGGTGATAGTAGCAAAACTGTTACAATACTATTACAATATAATACAAATAATGATTTTCGTAATGCTTATAATATAGAATACAATAAAAACAAGAATGATCATATAAACCAGTAATAATTATTAACATTAATAACAATAATGAGGATAATATAATAAAGAATAAAATAATAATAATGATATTAATAAGGATGACAATAAGATTGATATTCTTATTTAGAATAATACTAATGATGAAGATGATGGTTATACAAGAGAAATAATAGTCATATATTTTTAATAATGTTAATTATTATTACTGTCATTATCCTTCTCATTAATAGTATTAGCATTACTATCATTATCGTTACTGTTATTGTTATTATTATTATTATTATTATTATTATTATTATTGTTATCATTATCATTATTATTTGCATTATTAATATTATTATTTTTATCATCATAATAATCATAATAATGATAATAGTTATAACAATAATAAAGATTATAATAATTATAAAGATAGTAAGTGTAATAACAATAAGAAGAATAACGAGAATAATAATGAGAATGATAATAATAAACATAGAAATAACAATAATAAAAATGATAATGATCATGCTAATGCAAAAGATGATGATGAGGGTAATGATTACAATAATGATAATGTAATAATAATAATGATAATAGTAACAGTGATAAATATAATAATAGTGATGATAAAAGCAAAAACATTACTACTAATAAAAATAATTATATTAATAATAAGAATGGCAATGATAATAATATTAATAAGGATTATAACAGTTATTATGATGATGATAAAATTGCAGATTATAATTAAAGCAATACAAACGAAATAAAATATATGCACAAACACATAATAATAATGAATATACTGACAGCAGTAACAATGATAATGGTAATGGAAATAAAAGCAAGATCATTAACTATGATAATAACAGTAATAATTATAACAATAACAAATAACAATAATAATAATAATCATAGTAATAATGTGATAATAATGATACTACTAATAAAGTGACAATAATAGGATTAATAATGATAGTAATGAAAAATGATAATGAGAGTATCATAATCACGAATGATATTTAATCACTTATGATACTTAAAAACTATGATGAGATAATTATGATAATTATAGAAATAAAGAGGATAATAAAATAAATAGTAATAATATTAACAATAATGACACTGACAATAGTAATGAAACAATAGTAATCATGACTATGATCAGCAATAATAAAATAATGAACAGCAATAATAAAAATGATAAAAACAAAATACTAATAATAACAGTAATAAAAACAAAGTAATAAGAATAATATAATGATTATTATAATAAAGATAATAATAATTATAGTAATGATGATACTGATAATAATAATATCAATAATAATAATGAAAATAATGATATTGATTATGATAATAACGATAAAGATGAAACTAGAAATAATAGAATTGCAGATGATGTTTATAATGATAATGACAAGGACTATAATAGTAAAATTGATCGTGATACGAATAATTATAACAATACAAATAAAAATAATGATATTGATAAAAGTAATAACAATATTAACAATGATATCAATGATAACAATGATATAATAATTATTTATTACAATTGCCATTATTATTATTATTATTATTATTTCTTTTTTTAATAAAAACTACACGAAAATCACATTAACAATAATATTAATATTAATTATTATATTGATGATAATACTCCTATTACTTTTAATAACTTTAATGATAATGATTTCAAAGAATAATGATAATGTTGATATTAATCATAAAAATTATATGGATAATGATGATCATGATTATGATAATAATGATAATGATAAATGGTTGGAGTTATGACATTCATATTGCTAATAAACATAATGATAAAATAATACAATAATAGTAATGTTAATAACAACGACAATGACCATGATGATAATAACGATAATGATGATAAAGAAAATAATAATACTTACAATGATAATGATAATTATGCCAATTATAACAACATTATGGTATTTATGATGATAACGATGATACTGCAGATGATGATGATAATAATAATAATAACAATAATAATAGTATTAATAATAATATAAATAATAATAATAATAATAATAATAACAATATTAGCTATATAACAATAACGGTAATATCAAAAACAGTGATAGTAATGACAATCAATAATAATAACAATAAAGGTAATGATAATGATAATGATTATAATCATAATAATGATAATAATAATAATAATAATAATAATAATAATAATGACGACAGTAATAATGATAAGAATAACAGTAGTAACAGTAGTGATAATGATAGTAATAATGATGATGATAATAACAATAATGATAATGATAGTAATGATAATAAGTATAATGATAACAGTAATAATAAAAGTACAAAACGTAATAATGATGGTAATACAATAGATGATATTGACAAGAAGAGTAACCATAGTTACATTAGAAACAGCAATGATGATAATGGTGGTGATGATAATAACAACAATAATATAAATTTATTAGATGAGCATAATAACTATAGTGATATGAATAACCATATCATCAGTTAAGAAATTAAAATATGTTTTATTATACTGATGATGGTACCAGTGAAAATGGAATAGAATGACAACCATACAACCATAATGAAGATGATAATCATAAGAGTAAGAATAATAAAAGTAATAATAATAGCAGTAATAGTAATAATAATATTAATAGCAATAATCTGCCAATTATGATAATAATGACAATCATAAGAAGAAGAAGAAAAAAAATGAAAAAAGAGAAATAAGAATAATGACAATAATAATAATATTAATAATAATAATAATAATAATAATAATAATAATAATAATAATAATAATGATAATAATAATAGTGATCATAATAATTACAATGTAAATAATGATGTTAGTGATAATACTAATTATGATAATAATAACAATAACTCTAACAACATTGCTAATCATGATTTTAAAAAAATCTAATGATACTACTATTAGTATCAATAATGATTATGATGAAAATAAGAACACCAATAATGAAATTAAAACAAAAGAAAACATTTACAACAGTAATAAAAATTATTGTAACAATAATAAGTGACAATAATGGTTACAATTAGGATAATTATGACAATAATAATGATAATAATAATAGTAATGATAATGATAATAATAATAATAATGAAAATAATAACAACAATAATAATAATTATAATGACATTGGTAGTAGTAATGATAATCTTGGCAAAATATTGTGAACTATATTAATAATAACAATAATTAAGTGATAATGATACTACTGCAAGCAATAACAATAGCAACACTGATTGTGATATTAATGATGATGATATAAACCCAACTAATGATAAAGATAATTATGAAAATAATATGATAATAATAATGATAATAATAATAATAATGATAATAATAATGATAATAATAATAATAAATCAGAATCATCATCATAAAAATTATAGTAATTATGATCACAAGAAAAGTAGTAGGAGTAGTAATAATAATAATAATGATAATAATAAAATGATAATAGTATTTATTATGATAATAATAATAATAATAATAATAATAGTAGTAGTAGTAGTAGTAATAATAATAATAATGATAATAATAATGGTAAAACTATAATAACAATGATAATGATAAGGATAAGAATAATAACAATAATTGTAATATGAAGAACAATAAAGAAGGTAATGATATTATTGATAAAGAGTAATGACAATGATGATAGTAAACATGATAATAATAATACTGATAGTAAAATAATAACGATATAATAACATCAATACTGATAATGATGGTAATAGTAATGAAACTATTATTGACAACAATAATTATAATAGAAATGATAATGACAATGATTGTAACAATGAAGATGATAATAATGATAATGATTCTAGCAATAACAAAAAATAATAATAATGATAGAATAGTAATGATAATAACAACAATAAGGATAATTTCAATGATGAGGATAATAAGATAATTAAAGATAATGATGATGTTGATAATAATAATAAACAATGATGATGATCATGATGATATTTGCTGTGATAATGAATGGTAATAGTAATAGTATTATATTCATTATTACTATGATTATTAATATGAAAATTATCATTATGGTTATCATTAACATTATCATTATTACCAATATTTTTACAATTACGAATATTATAATGATACAAAGATAAAAAGTGATAAGGATCATAGTGATAATGAGATTATGAAAATTATATTGATGATGATGATGATAACAATAATAATTATGTAAGTAATGGTAATAACATTAATAATAACAATGGTAATGATGACGATGACAGTAATGACAATTACAGCGGTAATAACAGTAAAAGAAATAACAAAATTGGTAATGATAATAATTCAAATCTTAACTAAAAAAATAATGATAATAATAGTAATAATAATGAAAATAACAACAATGACAATGATGTTATAATAATGCTAATAATAATGATGATAATGATAATAATGAAAATATTGATAATGATATTGAAAATATTGATAATGATAATAGTATTCGTAATAATAATAATGATAATAAGATGAAAATAAAGATGATAAGATAAAAATGACGATAAGAATACAACTGCGATTATATTGTTATTACTATCATTTTTATATTTTTTATTAGCATTATCATCATTATTATCATCATTCTTATTATCATTATTATTATTATTATTATTATTTTTATTATCATCATCATCATCATCATCATCATCATCATCATCATCATCATCATCATCATCATTATCATCCTCATCATAATCAAACTACTGCTACTACTATGATTTCTACTATCACATTAGCGATATTAATGACGATACTAATATCAAAATAAAAAAATAAAAAAATCAAGGATGCTAATGGAGATTACAGGGATGATGATAAAGATAATCATCATGGTAATAATAGTAATCACAATGATAATGATCATAACCGTAGTAGAAATTATCATGATAATAAAGAAAACAATAACATCTACAATAAAACACAATCATGATGATAATGCAAAGACTCATTGTGATAACACAATTATACAGAATTATACAGAAAACGATAGTGATAATGGTAATATTAATAATATGAATAATGATAATAATAATAATATTAACGATGATGATAATGATCACGATAATAATAACACTAAAAGAACATCAACAACAAAAATAATCCTTATGATGCCAATAACAAAAATGTTAATGATAAAAATGGTAATAAGTATAAAAGCAGTAAAAATATATTTTTTGTCATCACAACTAT
>NC_091569.1:18340471-18352971 GCF_042767895.1 Penaeus vannamei | reverse complement strand
GTAAGAAGCTAAGATTAACGCCCTCGTAGTTTGGAGAGAGAGAGAGAGAGAGAGAGAGAGAGAGAGAGAGAGAGAGAGAGAGAGAGAGAGAGAGAGAGAGAGAGAGAGAGAGAGAGAGAGAGAGAGAGAGAGAATCACGTTCAGTTTCTTCCTACCGTCTAAGAGTTGCAGGGGATACTGGTTGAAAAACGCTAAAATGGTACAGCACATTTATAAAATTCACCTGCACAGAAAATATGGTTGACGAAGTAATAATTTGATAAGACACTACTACATCCCTCTCGGTAATTCGACACAGCTGTGGTATTCTCACAAGCCTAAGGAATGTTCTAAGAGCAAACAAACAGTAGTAAGAATGGTTTGATTCTCACCAACATCATTCAGTGAGATTCAACAAAGTACTCCGCGGATACTTTACAGCGGATCTTTCACCTTCAGGTCCTCAACACAAGCCATGACATACTCAACTTCTCCAAAAAGGTATGTTGAAAACAGCAGCATGTAACGATTGCGTTTAACGAGAATCAATTCAATGTTTGAAGCCTATGTGCAATTGCAACATAGTAGTTACGGGTGAGAATTTTCCTTTACTTCTTTGGTATCATATGTTGTATGTCTAATTGCAATGCATGATTTAAGTAAGTCTGCATCCTGGAGTAGAAATAAATCACACTGACTGGACAAGCAGCGTTTTCCTTGCTCTTATGCAAAAGGAAAACATGGATTATCACGACCACAAGAAAATCTGTTGATGTGCCTCAGGTGTGCAATCATTCACACGGATCCCTGCCTTGACTTTACAGTTTACTTCTTACAAAAGTTTACTCTCTGACGTTAAACGAAGGCCTCTTTTGTTGTTTCGTCTTTTTCTTTATTGGTCGGATGCACTAAATATTTCCTTATATTTACTCCTTCGTTTTCATCCTCCCTCTCTTCTGCTCTCCTCTGCCTTAGCCTCTGTTATATCACCTACAAACATATATTGGGATACTGCATTTGGGAAGTTGAAAGGCCCTTTAAATAAACCCAACCACAAGGTAATTAATAGCTTGGTCTGCGATTACAGTGTCAATTAGTAGTCGACCACTAGCTGCAAACATTGTAAAGTCATTCGTTAGCGAAATCGAATTCACTCCCTGTAACCTCTCTCTCTCTACTCACAAAAATCTACAAAAACGCTCGGGTGCTAAAGTTCATACTGCACAGAACCTGGGGATTGTTACCCTACCCATTCCCTATATAAAATTAAGAAATTAATAAAAGCTGTAATGAATCTGAGGTTCCTCAAGGCGAGCGAGTCACCTCCGCGATATGGCGCCCCGCCCTCAGTGGCGGTTACCGATTACCATTTTTATCATGTGTTATACTTCCGAGTAATTCTCTTCAAGCACACATCTAATAATACAGGATCTGATAACCCGTTTTTTTTGCATATTTTTAAAGCCTTTTTATTCTTTAATAGCAAACAGAATATATGACAAATGAGTGGAAAATATAACCGAACTAAAATGTGGCATTCTTATATACTAAGGGGTATGCAAGTATATTGGCACAGCTAATGTTTCCAATCTAATTGACATCCGCCAATAAAATCCTCCGAATAAGATTCATTTGGGAAAATAAGAAGATTCCTCTGTATAATGTGTACTTATGGCGTGAATAACTCTGGCGAAGTAGCTAAAAGGCAACGCATTTTGACTCGCTCGCCGAATCCCGGACTCAGCATGTGTGGAAGCTAGTTGTTGGTGTGGTAAGGTTGTGGCATACATACGCTCGCGTTTCTCCACCAGTCATGTGAACGAACACTCCACCTGACTCTGTGAATGGGAGGATAACTAAACCCCAACTCGCTTCTGCCTGACTGATTCACAGCGTTAAAAAAGAAACGTTAACTCGCATGTGTGTGCGTGTGAACAGAACCGTACAAACGTTCGCTGTCCATTGAGGCGAGAAGAGAGGAAAGAACACACCTGGAAAAAAGGAGAAACTCACACGCGCGAGAACCGAGTACTCTTCTCCAACTTCTTTGCAATTCGTCTTTTTTTATCCCTAAGATGGAACTCCGCCAGTCTCTCCTCTTGTGCCTCGTTTACGCTCTCTTCCTCGTGTTCGGCGGCGTCGTGTTCATGTACCTCGAATACGAAGTAAACGTTACGGAGCCTTATGAATGGACAAAACTAAAAGGTGAGTGAAGAACACGCGGGGAACGTTGTGAGATCGGATGCTGTGTAGGCGGCGGGGTTAGTGAGGGTTCAGCGGGAAAGGTTAGCTGGACCGCACCTAAGCGTTTTCCACTGAAGTAGATTACGTTGCAATTACTGGTACTGCCATTTTGCGTCGTGTATGCATGTGCATAATGTGTATGTGTGAGTGTGTGTGATTATGTCCGTGCTTGTGTTTGACTCTATGTCTATGTGCATTGTTGATTACCCAAAGAAATTCGAATCGAGATTCTTAACGATGTGTGGAAAGACATAAAAAGGTGCTGATTAAATATCAGTGATAGCTTATCTAACCACTAATTTAATGCCTTTCGCATTAACGGAAGAAAAGATACACATTTTCCCAATTATTAGCGTCTAATGGTATGTTCATAATAACTTCAAACTCGTCCCTACAAGTTAGTATTAAAGGGCGAGCCATATGCAATCCTCGTAAACGTTCAGTATGCAGGCTACTGGTCATTATAGGAAACCGATAGTTTTTGTTTTGATTCCCTCAAGGTCACGTGTGCTTTTCAAAGTGTGAGAGAGGAAAGAGGGGATGACTAAGAGAGATGAAACAGAGATAAGAGGGAGAGAGAGAGAGATAGATAAAGAAAGAAAGAAAAAGAGGATGAGGGAAGAAGAGCAACACGAAAATGCAAAGACAAAAAACTAACCTAGAAGTGGAAAGGGAATAAAAAAAAAATCAAGATGATACAGGTAGACAAAGAAAGAAGAATCGACATACATCAAACTAAAATAGTATTTAGTGTTCAAAACACCAAAAAAAGGAACAAAAAATATCCAAGATAAATCGATCGAGTGGTAAGCACAAGTGTTTTCCGTGCGTGTCAGCGAAGGCATGTGTGCGACGAGACTTGGTTGCTGCCCAGGAGTTTTCTCTTTTTTTCTTTCTTTATTATAGTCGTTGTTGTTGCTATTGCTCTTGTTTATGTGGCTTCTCTTTACTTGTGGTATTGTTTTGGTTCTTATTGTCTCGTTGACCGAAGAGAGTGATGGGCACTGACAATCATAAGGAACAAAAGCATTGCTCTAAGAATTGCTGTTTTTCACCGCGTTAACACTATCATCGTTATCGTGATTTTCGATTCGTTGATAGTTTTTTGTTTCTGTTATCGTTGTTTTTCTCTCTCGTTTTTTTTTACCGTTGCTGTTATTGTAACTGTTATTGTGGTGTTAATTTTACTGTTCTTTTAGTTATTGTTATTGCTTTTCATTACGCATATCAGTATTAGTATCATCATCAATCATCATCATCATCATCATCATCATCATCATCATCATCATCATCATCATCATCATCATCATCATCATCATCATCATGCTGATGTAATAAAGCATTAGCATGGTTGTTATTCACCATAATCTATCGTCAACTCCATTATCATTGTTATTAGAACTGGTATTATTACAAATACTATCACCAGTCTTATTGTTCCCATAGATATAAGATTCATCTTTATCATTACAACCATCATAATAACCGTGATCATTATTTCACTACTAATAATGCTTGATTGGTGGTGTTGTTGGTATTACTCCTACAGAACTTGCTCAGGCCCGCGTTCCAAAGGCACTATGATAGAGACATCCGTACAAGAATACAAAACAAAAATATGATGTTCGTTTGACCAGAAATGGAGGCGAGACCAAAATCTATAATCAAATGACCTTATGTGGCACGAGGTTGAGGTTTGACATAACTTGACGTGAGTGATGACATTCCCCTTCCTGTCCTTCAGGCTGTTATGTCTCAGGGGTCGGGATCTACACGCTTGGAGAAAAACAAACGATAACTTTAATGTTCTTAACTAAAAAAAAACGTGTTAGTAATGTTCGTTTCCTTGTTTGACTTATTTATGTCGTTGTTAGTTTCACGCTTAGAAGAAAAAAAAAATATGAAGGTAAAAGTGATTATTTCATTACCGATGATCTTAGGAGAAATGACTCTCATTTCGGGTTTAGATAGCAAACGATTATGCCTTTAAAGTTGCTTAATACTGCCAGTTTCTCAAGGCAACCCAAATCAATTAGTTTTAACAGTCTTTCCTTGTATTGTCTCAAGGAGGATGAAGAAAACCTCACTAGAATGCAATGACTCATGAATCCCCTCAAACACAGTCACCCTCGCAGACAGTCCGGACCCACGATATTTAAGGTGCAGATATTGGTAGTGTACAGGTGGATGGGCTTTTATATTAGATTAAAGACCAGAGGAAAACGTGAAAAATTATTCTTATTTGTCTCTTTCCCGATTACTTTCTCTTTCTCTCTTAGTGACCCTTATATCATCATCCTGTATTTGCGAATTGCGAACAGCGAAAACGTATTTATTATTTTGTCTCTTGCGTTTCTTAATTATGTAGTAAGGTCAGTCTATTGTAATTAACGTTATTGCTTATGTTATCTTTCTTGTTAATAATATCATGACTCGTATATTTTTGTTAAAAGAATAATGATAAGGATGATGGCAATGGAAATAAGTGTAATAGTAACAATTGTTATTATTATTACTCTCATTATTATTATTATTATTATTATTATTATTATTATTATTATTGTTATTGGTATAATTATTATTATCATTATTATTATTATTATTATTATTGTTATTATTATCATTATTGTTATCAATGTTATTGTTATCATTATTATCATTATTATTATTATTATTATTATTATTATTATTATTATTATTATTATTATTATTACTGTTACTGATATCATTAGAATTATTACTATCATTATTATTATTATTATTATCATCATTATTGATATTATTATTACAATTATTTTTGTCATTGTTGATGTTGTTATTGATATTATTACTATTATTATAATTGCTATCAATAATATCATTATTCTTTTTGTTATTGTTATTATCATTATAGTTATCATTACATTACCATAATTATTATCATGATTATCATTATCATTTCATTATGATTATTATTATTATCATTATCATCATCATTATCATCATTATCACCTCCACCACCTCAACCACCACCTTCGCCACCACCACCTCCACCTCCACTTCCACCTCCTTCACTACCACCTCCACCACCATCTTTACCTTCACCTCCCCCGCCACCTCTACCACTACCTCCACTTCCATCTCGTCCACCGCCACCTCCACTATCCCCACCTCCACCAACACCACCTCCACCACCCTCTCCTCTTTCACCTCCACCACCTCCACTTCCATCTCCTCCACCGCCACCTCCACTATCCCCACCTCCCCCAGCACCACCTCCACCACCCTCTCCTCTTCCACCTCCACCACCACTACCTCCACTTCCATCTCCTCCACCACTACCTCCACCACCATCTCCACTATCCCCACCTCCACCAGCACCACCTCCACCACCCTCTCCTCTTCCACCTCCACCACCACCACCTCCACTTCCATCTCCTCCACCACTACCTCCACCACCATCTCCACTATCCCCACCTCCACTAGCACCATCTCCACCACCCTCTCCTCTTCCACCTCCACCACCACCACCTCCACTTCCATCTCCTCCACCACTACCTCCACCACCATCTCCACTATCCCCACCTCCACCAGCACCACCTCCACCACCCTCTCCTCTTCCACCTCCACCAACTCCACTTCCGTCTCCACCACCACTACTTCCTCCACCACCTCCACTATCCCCACCTCCACCAGCACCACCTCCACCACCCTCTCCTCTTCCACCTCCACCACCACCACCTCCATTTCCATCTCCTCCATCACTACCTCCACCACCATCTTCACTATCCCCACCTCCACCAGCACCACCTCCACCACCCTCTCCTCTTCCACCTCCACCACCACCACCTCCACTTCCATCTCCTCCACCACTACTTGCACCACCACCTCCACTATCCCCACCTCCACCAGCACCACCTCCACCACCCTCTCCTCTTCCACCTCCACCACTACCACCTCCACTTCCATCTCCTCCACCACTACTTCCACCACCACCTCCACTGTCCCCACCTCCACCAGCACCACCTCAACCACCCTCTCCTCTTCCACCTCCACCACTACCACCTCCACCACCACCACCTTTACCACCACCTCCTCTTCCACCTCCTCCACCTTCACCTCCACCACTACCTCTTCCACCTCCTCCACCACCTCCTCCACCACCTTCACCACCACCCCCTCCTCCACCACCACCTCTACCTACACCTCCCTCGCCACCTCCACCACCACCTCCACTTCCACCTCCTCCACCACCACCTCCACTTCCACCTCCTCCACCACCACCTCCACTTCCACCTCCTCCACCCTCACCTCCACTCCCACCTCCTCCACCACCGCCTCCACTTCCACCTCCTCCACCACCACCTCCACTTCCACCTCCTCCACCACCACCTCCATCACTTCCTCCACCACCACCTCCACTTCCATCTCCTCCACCACCACCCCCACCACCACCTCTACCTTCACCTCCCTCGCCACCTCCACCACCACTACCTCCACTTCCACTTCCACTTCCTCCACCTTTCACCCCATCCACCACCACCTCCTCCGCCACTTTCACCACCACCTCCACCGCCACCACCTCCTCCGCCACTTCCACCACCACCTCCACCTCCACCGCCACCACCTCCACTACCACTACCACCTCCACTTCCACCTCCACCACCACCTCTACCTTCACCTTCCTGGCCACCTCCGCCACCAACTTTTCCACCTCCATTTCCACCAGCAATTCCAACACCACCGCCACCTCCTCCTCCACGGCCACCTCCACTTCCGCCTCCACTATTATCTTCACCTCCACCACCTCCACTGCCACCCCAACCCCACACCCGTAATTGCGAAAGCAGTGATATTAAGAGCAGTAAAATGAATTTAATCAGCTCTCTCTGAGTAAAAGATTAATGGATTTATTTTCTATGTATGTCGAAAAATGTAATTGACCTTATCAAGAAGGCAGTGATAGAGCTGAATGTTATCACTGAACCACGAGATAGATTGCTGCAGTAAGACTGGCGACCTTGCAGTCTAGATATATATATATATATATATATATATATATATATATATATATATAGAGAGAGAGAGAGAGAGAGAGAGAGAGAGAGAGAGAGAGAGAGAGAGAGAGAGAGAGAGAGAGAGAGAGAGAGAGAGAGAGTTGGGAGAGAGATACAAGAGAGAAACAGAAGAGTGAGGGAGGGAGGGAGGAAGACTCGTAATCGGAAACTGAAAATCCTGCCTTTCTTGAGTTAGGTAGATATGCAATATATATATATATATATATATATATATATATATATATATATATATATATATATATATATATATATACATACGTATGTATGTATGTATATATGCATACACACACACACATGTGTGTGTGTGTGTGTGTGTGTGTGTGTGTATGCATATATACGTATGTATATATATATATATATATATATATATATATATATATATATATATGTGTGTGTGTGTGTGTGTGTGTGTGTGTGTGTGTGTGTGTGTGTGTGTGTGTGTGTGTGTGCGTTGTTGTGTGTGTGCGTGCGTTCGTGCGTGTGTGAGTGCGTGCCTGCGTACGTACGTGCGTGTGTATGTGTGTTACACCATGAACAACATATCGACTCCTTTCCTTTTCAGTATTCTTTCTTTTTGTTGCCAAATGCTCGTCTCAGACAATGCACATTAACAAGTACTTAAAGGTGGCGATCCCGCAAAAAAAAAAAAAAACTACAAAGGCTCTAAGCAAAGTGGTGGGAAAGCCCGCTCGACTATCTTTCTTTCTTTCTTTTCTGTCCTATTTTGTCCCACTCTTCCTTGTTTTCGCAGATCGCTGTCCTCCTGCCCTACTTTGAGTGGGTCCTTTTATAGTAAGATTTATAGCATGGGTTATATGGCCTCGCCAACATAAGTGTATCTATTGTGCGAGTGCGTTTGTCGGTAAAAACACAAAAGAATTAACAACTCTCCTGACTTTTATTCGCCATATCGCTCCTTTTGCGGCGCCTTTACTCTCGCTCGCCCACATGACCCAAAGCCCCACTTGAACACAGCGCTCACCCCTACACCCCTCCCTCCCCCTCCCCTCCCCCATATGCCCTTCCTTTTCAACAACTTCCTCTCGAAGCGCCTCCTCGCCCTCGGGCTAACTCCGCGATTATCGGCATTTCATTGACACACTTTTTCGCTTTCATTACTTTTTTTACTTTTTCGTTCTACTTTTTTGTGAATGTTATTTTCCTTTATTTTTCCAATCTTTTTTTAAATTCATTCAGTATTTTTCTTTCAGTTATTTTTTCTCTTTGTTGCTGCTTTTTGTTGTTATAAAAACAATCTATTTTCGGATTTGCTTTGGAACGTTGCGTTAGTAAGTACTTCCCGTTCTTTCTGATCGACGCTCTATTGACAGCTGAGTAAGCGCTGGCTGGCCGGTAGGAAATGCCAATACATGATCTGATTTGCGTGTGCTGTGTGTGTGTTTGTGTGTGTGCGTGCGTGCGTGTGTGTGAGTGTGCGTGTGTGTGTGCGTGTATGCGTGTGTGTGTGTAAGTGTGTGCGCAATTGTATTACCGTCCGAGTGCATTCATAACCCTCTCCTCAGACTGCATTCCCCCTTTCGCTTCCCCGCAGCGTTCGCGTTGAGTGAGGAGGCGCCGAAGGACGAGGACGAGCTCATAGCGCTGGCGACGTGGCTCCCGAGGAAATGCGCCGAGGTCACCAATGCGACGATTCAGAGCCTGATTGCGAAAGGTCAGTAGACGGTGTACACCACCTTTTCAGTGTCAATACAGGGTCGTATACATGCACACGCTCATATATTTGTGTGTATATGTATGTATGTGTGTAATTCTCTATCTACCTATATATTTATATATATATTATATATATACATATATATATATATATATATAATGTTTTTCTTTTTATCTTTTAATTATTTGTGTGTATATATATATATATATATATATATATATATATATATATATATATATATATATGTGTGTGTGTGTGTGTGTGTGTGTGTGTGTGTGTGTGTGTGTGTGTGTGTGTGTGTGTGTATGAGACTTTTTTCCTCTTTTTAAAATTATTTTTGGATATTCACACATCAGGTTTACAGTCTGCAGATGTGCGAAGTGAGTAAATATCATATCAGTATTTTTTCTTCACAAGTAAGATGTAAACCCGAAATTTGTGTTGACATATTTGAATAATGTATATTCAGTTCGCAGTCACGTGCAATAACCATCTTTCCGTAATTTGGGCTACAAGTTGATTTTCAAGTTAACTCGTTGCATTTGCATGACTCCTCTGAAAGAAAACATTAGTATCTTAAAAGAGTAAGAGTGAAGTAAACGAAATGCAAAGGCAGATTAGAGCGCAGACAGCCGTCATGACAGCCACGCTCAGCCGTTCAGCTCAGTGAGATTTGCGAAGCTCAGCCGCTTGAGCATTTTCCGCGTTGCGAGTCGCAGCTGACCTTGTGCCCGGTGGAGGGGGGGGGATGGCCCAACGGCGCTCCTCCCTTCGCTCGCCGCGCTGATGACTCAAAGAGGCTGATGACTGGTTCTCGGGCGCGTGTGCGGCGCCCACGACACTTGGCTCTTTACAGCTAATTATTTTAGGGGGGATGATTGTGTGCAATGTCTTCGTTCTGCTTGCCGGAAATGAAGGGAATTTTGAATATATAATGTGGAGCTTCATGATATCTGTTCGGTTGCAGATGATATATGAGTTTCCTCATTCGTTGTCTACATGTGTGTATAATAAACTATTGTATATCACATATTTCTATCAGAATCTTTTTCCTCGTGCACAAATATCTCGGGAATATGCAAAACATCGTGCCCTCAATCCAGCCGTCAGTGTTGCTGCGTCCAAGAAAACATGGAAAACAAACCCGTGGCCTTGAGTGCGTTGCGCTCTTCCGTCCATCCTGTCACTCGGCCGCCGCTGCAATTCTCTCCTTGGCTTACATAGCTGGAAGCTGTTATGAAATTTCAGCTCGACGGAAACCGCAGCCAGATTAAATGACCTCGGGAAATTCGCCACCGATACGATTTAGTTCAAGAGGTATACAAACACGCGGACATTTATATCAATGTAACTGCCAAACACACACATATATGCACATAAAACCTCACCAGACACAAAGAAGCAAACGTTCATCCCTATTTTGTAACGGATTTAACTAGGATACACGTGATGACATACATCGAATGAGCAAAAAAGAGAACTGCAACCGACACTCATTTGCTAATTATGATGATGATGATAATACAGCAGCCTCGTCCACATGCCACGTAGTCGCTCATTGCACATGTAAATATACAATGGACACTCAAGAACAAGCACACTCATTCTGTACACAATTCAAATCACGTCTTTCAGTTGCATTTTACAAGGCATCCACAGGACCGAGGTACTGAAGCAAAATCTGAAACCTTTCCATTTACTAAAGGGGTTTACAGCAGCCGCAGCAAAAGGCCCACGTCTCAAACCCCTTTGATGAGAGGCGTGACTGCAAGAGGTTCTCTAAATCAAGAATTAGATTTGCGCGTAACCCCTTGATTGCGTTTGCTCGACAACTGCCTCATCATGCGGGGGCGTGTGTGCTTTGGTGTTCAGAGTGTAGAACGTAAGAGCCTACCCCTGACCACAGGGGAACGGCGTAAGACATATGGAAGGTGGAGGAACGAAGACTGTATAGGCCGAGCACCCGAAAGGGATAACCTTTGTGATCGGTCCTATGGTTGCACACATAGCAATGGAAATGAAACTAAAAACACGACCTAGAAGTGTGACAGACATGAAGATTGAGGAGGATCCATACCTCACCCTACCAACCTTAAGGAAAGTACCAAAGGCTCGACATGATCGTAATAGAAAAGAAGACGCTTATCATATTTTCCAATCTGACAGCCTTGACGTCACGAATCTGTCAGGGAAGATCGATGGCCTCTGCCCCGCGCGGTTAACTAGTCCTTATTTCGACTAAGACAAGGACCTGACGGCGTGGGACGCTGAGGGAGGCGGGCGTCTCAAGTATTTAGTGCAGGAGACCGAGGGCTGTGGCGGGAATGGCCGGAGAGGACAGTGACGAAAGAAAGTGACGCTGTCTTTAAAAGGTCGTGTGGGGGTTATCTGAAGGAAACGGGAGGTGGCGGAGGCTGATAGTGAAGGAGCCAGTGTCTCTCTCTGTGGATGTCTTTTTATGGGAGGGGCTGTCTCCTCTCTTCTCTTTTTATCTGGTTCTCTATTGTATGTCGCTCTCTATCTACCTATCTGTCTATCCATATTTTTATCTCCCTCCCTCTATCTCTCTATCTATCTATATTTCTCTCTCTCTCTCTCTCTCTCTCTCTCTCTCTCTCTCTCTCTCTCTCTCTCTCTCTCTCTCTCTCTCTCTCTCTCTCTCTCTCTCTCTCTCTTTACGCTAAACTTTCACAATGAGAGTAAAACTGCTGGTTACTTCAATGGCAATTCCCAAATCCTTCTGCTCTCAGACCTCCGGTGCTTGGTTGCCAAAGGTCGCTTGCCACATCCTGTCATAGAGTTGCAGTGCATGGGAAAAGAAGTATTTACGTCGGTTCATAGTAATTAATGTTTTTTTATATTTCAACAGCAACACAACAAGACAGTAAAATTATAAAAAAGATGAATAAGAAAAGATATAAAGACAACAATTGCTTACCTCGAACTCCATACGTGACCGAGAACTACAGTAGTAAAAAGGCCGTGCAAGAGGTTTCGCACCCTTCCTTTTGAACTCAGACGTCTTTCAGTTTCGACACTTCATCTCCTCCTCTAGTCCTTCACCTATTTACTCCATTATTTGCCTGCTTGCTTGCGCCGATTGTATCAACTGAACGTGTGCACGACCATGTGTGTGTGTGTGTGTGTGTGTGTATGTATGTACATTGTGTGTGTGCGTGTGTGTATATATACAGATATACAAGTCGACATTCAAAAATCCGGGAACCTCCGAGCATGAGGTGTGCCGGATTTTCGAAAATGCTGGACTTTTCATGGTTATATATGTTGCATATATTTATCAGAAAATTACTACGTGCAAAGTCCTTTAAAGATACGCCGCCATCAATATTTTCTTTTCAGCATTTCAACGTTGTTTACGTTTTACACCACCTCTTTTCCTTGCCGAATTCATCATGGGGATATACAGCAGCAACAAAATGATAATGTGAAAAGTAATAAGTAAGAATTCCTGGAGTACAGCGCCATCAAAACATAAACGGGGACTCCAGAAAACAGCGGCGCGTAAATTTGAAAATGAGCTTCGT
>NC_091569.1:18325471-18327971 GCF_042767895.1 Penaeus vannamei | reverse complement strand
TATATATATATATATATATATATATATATATATATATATATGTGTGTGTGTGTGTGTGTGTGTGTGTGTGTGTGTGTGTGTGTGTGTGTGTGTGTATATATATATATATATATATATATATATATATATATATATATATATATATATATATATATATATATTCATATTTATATTTATATATATGGTAGTGCGTGTGTGGATGCGTACATATCTGTGATAAGTAAACACAGAAACACAGACGAAAATATCTGAATGTGGACGTCTGCTTTCTGCAACTGTTAAACGATACAACTCAAGCACACAAGCCAGAAACGAACTCAAATGTTACGAATAAATTCACCAATGAACTGTACATCTGGCACTCTTTTGAACACCAGCAGGTGGCCAGCGGTGTTTACAGTGGCGATCTCGCGAAATGAACACACCACATGATCCCTTGGTTTGCTTTGAACGGAGGCTTAGAGATACTACGTGGCAGAGGTGATAAGAAAGCCAAAGAGATTAATAAAAAAGGAAATAAGAAGCAGCGAGCAAGCGGGGAAGGAAGCTGAGACGGTGATGAGGAAGCGTGGGAGGAAGAGGGGAAAAGAATAGGGGAAGGAAGGGTAGAAGGAAGTCTAAGAATGAAATGGGTTCTGAAGGGGAAGAAGCGACGGGTAGGGTGGCTTGAGGGTAGCTTGGCTGCGGTTGGGAGGGGGAGGGTACGGGAAGGCAGAGAGGGAGGGAAGGGAGGGTACGGGGCACGGGAAGGCTGTATGGGAGGGAAGGAAGGATTGCAGAGGGGGAGAGGAGGGCAAGGGGTATGGGAGGGCATAGATGCAGGGTAGGGTACTGGGGTAGAGGGGAAGGGGAGGGCTAGGGGGATGGGAGGACAGAGAGAGGGAGGGGAGGGTAAAGGGAGGGGAGGTGGGCAGAGGGAGAGGGGATGGAGGAGGGCAGAGGGGGATGGGAGGGAGCAGGACAGAGGGGATGGGGTGGGGGGGCGCGAGAGGCAGCCGAGGCAGGATGTAACCATTGCCGCTTCTGCTCCTAATGATCTGAGTCGAACCCCACTCGCTGCTCTTGAGAGTGATTTTTTCTTTATTTTCTCTCGGATTCGCGTAAAGCTCTCGTGTCAGGTCGCGCTCGTTGGCCTGGTTCCTGTTTTGATTTTATTGCGTTAGTTAAAACATATACGTGTACATAATGCACGTGTAATACATGTGCTGTCTTTGCATCGTGTGTGTGTGTGTGTTTATTTGTATGTGTGTGTTTATCTGTGTTTTTAATGTGTGTGTGTGTGTGTGTGTGTGCGCGCGCGCGCGTGCGTGGGAATTGCCTGTCTTTCCGTAACATGTCCTGTTTTTATTCCACCCAAAGTAATACGATTCCCCAGGCACTTCCCGGCCCGTCCGCATTACACCCTGAACTTCCCCCACTTCATAAACCTCCTTTCAACCGACCCTCTCCATTCCATCCTAATGTCCCTGTCTACGCCTTCCCTTCATGCCTGCCTCACCTTCCCTCTCTCGTTCCCACCCAGCGCGAGGCATAGTCCTTTCCCTAGCCTCAGTAGCCCCAGTAGCCCCACGTACACATGCCCGTCCGACGCTGTGGTTGCCCTCCATTATTGCTCTACGAGTAGGTTTCTGCCATGTCAACCAAGTCCTTTTAGGCCTACACCAGCATGTTAAACGTATCTCACTCGCCAGATCTTGATCCTATTGAGTGCAACACTAGCACAGCCCTTATCTTTTTATGCTATTCTCCCAAGTCCCAGTCCACGCCCCTCAGTCCTTTCCTCGCCTCGGTCGCCCCAGCTTCCACGATACGTCGATTTTCTCTGTTTATAGTTGATGCTCTTATACTGATACTTATACCTCATCTTATTTTCGATTTTCATTTTTTTTCTAAAATTTTATGTACATATTGCGGCTGTGTGATATATACATGTGCCTGTAAATACACATATTTCCCCTTGTTAAGATTGAGATCCATGTCAGCGAAACGCAGGAAGCACAAAGACCAGCGAGTCTTGTAATGACGACCAACACTTGTGCGAATTTACACAATGTGAAGGGGTGGCGTCTCGAGGCAGCTGGATCCCCCTTCCCTCCCCGGCTCCCTCTTTATTGTGGCGAAGAGGAGGGAATAGGGGAATGGACGGGAGAGAGAGGGGGGGAGGGAGGGAGGGAATAGGGGAATGGAAGGGAGGGAGGGAGAGGACGGAAGGAAAAGAGGGAGGGAGGGAATAGGGGAATGGACGGGAGGGAGGGGGGAGGAAGGGAGAGGACGGGAGGAAAAGAGGGAGGGACGGAGGGAATAGGGACGGGAGGAGAGGGAAGGAGGAATGGTTAGAGGTGAAGACGGGAGGAGAGGGAAGGAGGGAAGGAAGGAGGAGGGCAGTGGAGAGAGGGAGAGAGAAGGGGATAAGGGAATGAAAGAGAGGGAAGGAAGGAGAGCTAGGATAGGGGAGCGAAGAGAAGGAAAGGAAAGAGAAAAAGGAAAATAGAGTGGATAG
>NC_091569.1:18305471-18307971 GCF_042767895.1 Penaeus vannamei | reverse complement strand
CTAAATCAGTATTAATCTCCTGATCATGCCAAGGCAGCATTTTAAATGGCTGATGAGAATAACAACAACCCTTAAAACCATGATGCTCGATACTATCTCTAAGTTCCTTTGTAGATTCTCTCTTGCCTGCCCATAAAAAGCCTTGTTGTTGTTAAAACCGCTGTCCATACTTACCACTAATTTCTTTTTAGTTCCCTGCCTTACTGGGCTGTTTCCTGCTATAAAAGTGATTTTTCTCACTCTCTGAACAATATTCTACAACCTTACCTCTGTTCTCATTTTTATTATTTAACGGCCGAGGATTATTCGCATCCACTTAACTTCATTCTATGAGGTTCCAAGCTAGGCTGTCGGAGCCTCCTTTCATAGGTTATAGAATTGCCATATGTTGCAGATGCTGAACTGAATGGCTTACACGTTCTCCACTGGTTTGTTATTTTCTTCTTTGATAACTAGTCTCTCTGTCTCTGTAAGCTGTGCAATTGTCATCTGAAGCTATTCTGTTCAACATTGAATAGCATAAGGCTTAATAAACCCTCCTGTGGAATATTCAACTCGATTTCTTTCGCCTGACAGCGTTGAAACCATAATGTTTTTTTCAGGCAAATAGTCGTGTTACATTTACTTTTTGAACCCATACATAATCATGTTTTTACAAGCTCCTGTCAATCATTAAAAAGGAAGAAATAGAGAGTAAAAGAAAGGCGAACTATGTGTGTATGTTCATGTGCGTGTGTGTATGTGCGCGCGCGTGTATGCTTGTATGTCTGTTTGTGTTATGTAATTATGTTTACCTTCTCATTTATTTGGATGTGACAATTTTTTCCACAAGTCGTTATTTGCGTTGCTAGTGATGTAGCCCTCTTTTGAAAGCGATGTTTGTTTACATCTTACAAGCTGCAACTATATTTCTTAATTTTTGTTTCTTTTCCGCTCTCACTCGTTTAAGCGTCCTCTCTCTCTCTATCCATCTCTCTCTCTCTCATCGAACTATCTATCTATCTGTCTATCTATGTCTATCTATCTATCTCTTCCTCTCTCGTTTAAACGCCCTCTCTCTCTCTCTCTCTCTCTCTCTCTCTCTCTCTCTCTCTCTCTCTCTCTCTCTCTCTCTCTCTCTCTCTCTCTCTCTCTCTCTCTCTCTCTCTCTCTCTCTCTCTCTCTCCTGCTGCTGAAAGATAATGATAAGCCTTGCATCTTGACTGACTTCCTCTCCACTTTCAGGATCCCAACCAGATGCGGTGGAAGAGGCGGAACACCTGTGTCCACACCTGCACCAGGTGGACGTGAAATACATGATGTCCTTTATTGAATCTCTCTACTTTTCCATGACCGTCATTACTACGATCGGTAAGTGGGTCTTGGAAGGAGGCCAAGGAGAAGGCGGCGTTTATTATTGATTTCTTTGTTCGTTTATCATGATTGGGGAAAGAAACGGTACATCGTGGGATTTTTTTTTTTTTTTTTTTTTTTTTTTTTAGAAGGCCTAAATCGGAAGGCTTTAATGATAAGAAAGAAAAGAGAAAAAGAAAAAAGAGAAAAAAACACATACACACGCACGTACACGCACACATATATATAGTAAAGGAAATGTATAATGATGTTAACTTTACAATCGTAAGGGTATGATCACAGGGTTGTGCCACAAGTACAAAAATATAGTGTGAGAGTAATCTTTAGAACTAACATATACACTATGCAAAGAGGCAAAGGTAGACAGATTTTCAAGAGTTTATTGTTGGTGTGAAAGTTAGTTATGATATAGACGGGGAAGTTCTTTATCTCCCTGATAAGGGTGATGTAGAAGGCGTAGATCACCTCATGTTAAGGGTGTGAGAGGGTTTAGCCATGGATAACCAAGGATTTTGATGTTGTGGGAGCTAAGACGACGGGATAAAAGGACAAGAAATCATTTAGTATTCCTAAGATACTGATATCACTAAAGTTCGCTGTTATTAAAAGTTACATATGCTCTGAACTCTGAACTTTTCAGTAGTAATCAGTTTATTTTAAAGTTTGGAAACAATCGGATTTTTTTTTTTTACATTCTCTAAACTCCTTTTGCCTGTGCTGATTATGATCAAGCATTGTTTAGTAAACAGTAAGATGGTTTTGAAATTCTACTCTAGCGTATAATTATCTGTCTTTATATTTCTAATCGTCTTTATTCCTTTTCAAGCATTCATAAAGGGTAAGTTGGGCTACTGTACAGTAGATTTCTTCTTATAATAAATTAAAAACATTTTGATACCACTTTCTCTTTCCTAATACATTATAATGATGAGTAAACTTGTAATCCACAGAAAGAGAAAGAGAGAGAGAGAGAATCACAAAAAAGAGATCGAGAAAGATGCTAAGAAATATAACAGTTTTTATGCTCACGTATACAGTAAGCGGCACGCGTGTCTCTCAATCGGATACGTTTTTTTGCCCCCGTCTTTATCCATTTCCTTTCTCCTCCGCATTTTTTGTGGCATCGGATTCAAAGGCCTCGCGTGGT
>NC_091569.1:18295471-18297971 GCF_042767895.1 Penaeus vannamei | reverse complement strand
CCGTTCTTCGGAGCGCCGAGGAAATGAAGAAGCTGATGCAGCAGATGGGGATCAAGAACCACGACCCCAGGTTCCTTCGCCAGCATTCCAAAGCCACCCTCAACTTCATGCTGCAGGTGAGGCACGCACAAACGCACACATGCGCGCACATACACACACACAGACGTACGCGCACACACACACACACACACACACACACATATATATGTGTGTGTGTGAGTGTGTGTGTGTGTGTGTGTGTGTAATATGTTTGCGTGTTAAGCAAAATAAAGATCGAAAAATATGTCTCTCGTCCCTTATCTCCGATTGAAGAAAATAATCCTAGACAGTGAATGGATATAGGTAAGCGAGCGCCTGTTCCGTCCCCAACCGCCGCCTCCCTCCCTCCCATTGCAGCTGAGCAACATCATCGCGGTGCAGGGCGGCGTGGAGAACGGCAGCCTTGGCGACGACGCGACCGACTCCCCGAGCACCTCCTCGCCGCCCACGAGTCCCACTTCGCCCTTGGGGATTCCGGGCATCTCGGCGCTGTTCGGGCCGGGGATGAACCGCGCCGCCCCCTTCTCGCAGCTCATCGGGCCCCTCAGCCGGAGAGTGGTAAGGCAGCGGCTGGCGGGCTGGTGTTCGCACATGTACCTTTGTGGAGCTGTTTTTTTTTAGGTTGAAGTCTATATCAGTTATTTAAGTAAATTATTTCTCATTTTGCCCTTGTCATATATTGATATAAGTTTGCTTGACCCTTTATTGCATCATTTTGAATATATTCCAGAGGCATCATTGTGAAACCAGAGGCTATATGGTGAAAATCAATTTTTTTTTTAAATCAACTTAAATATCATGGTGTCATTTGAAAGCCTGAAAAGATTACAAAACTTAGTTTGCTCTAACTTGGATAATCAGTGACGTAATAAGACTAGGAAATTATAGATTTCTGAAAGCATGCGCAGTATTATTATCATCATTATTACCTCACCTCGACAAATGTTACACTAGAAGTTTAATATTTACAATATCTATATACATTTATTTAATCAAAATATTTAATTTCATATTTTTTTTCTTTTAAGAACGTAGCGATATCGCTATTTTCACGATGACGATGGTGCTTTATAATCATTATTATTGTTATTATTATTGTCATTTTTATGGTTATCATTATTGTTATTATTACCATTATTATTAGTTATTATTATTATTATTATCATTATTATTATTATTATTATTATTATTATTATTATTATTATTATTATTATTATTATTATTATTATCATTATTATTTATATCATCATCTCATCATTACCATTATTATTATTATTATTATTATTATTATTATTATTATTATTATTATTATTATTATTATTATTATTATTATTATTATTATTATTATTATTATTATTGTTATCATTATTATTCATATCATATCATCACCATTATCATTATCATTATTATTATTATTATTATTATTATTATTGTTGTTGTTGTTGTTGTTGTTGTTGTTGTTGTTGTTATTATTATTATTATTATTATTATTATTATTATTATTATTATTATTATTATTATTATTATTATTATTATTATTGTTGTTGTTGTTGTTGTTGTTGTTGTTAACATTATTAGCATTATTACTGGCATTATTACTATTCCTTGTTATTGTTATCATTATCATTATTATCGTTATTATTATCAGTATTATTATTATCAGTATTATGATCATTATCATTATTATTTTTATCATTATTATTATCATTACTACTACTACTACTGTATTTGTTGTTGCTATCATCATCATAATTAACATGATAATGGTAGTAATGATTATTACCATTACTATTAGCATTATTATTATTGCTGTTATTATCATTGTTATTGTTATTGTTGTTATTATTATTATTATTATTATTATTATTATTATTATTATTATTATTGTTATTATCGTCATCATCATCTTTATAATCAATATCATTGTTATCATTATCGTTATGATTTATTTATTGATTACTGATATTATCATCATTGTTATTAGTATTATTGTAGCTCCATACTTATATTGTCATTATCATCATCATTATCATCATTATTATTGTCATTATCATTATTATAGTATTGTTGTTCGTATTGTTATTTTTATCGTAATGTTTTCATCCATATAATTATCGTTAAAATCATCATCATTACTCTTATCACTTCATTATTATTTTATGCTGTTTTAATGTTTATCATCGCTGTCATCATATATTTAATCATCATTATTGTTATTGCTTTCATTATTGACAAGACAATAATAGTAATAATGATAATACTACTATTATTATTGTTGTTGTTATCATTTCCATTTTTACCATTATTGTTTTGATTATTATAGATAGTGATTATTGTCATATCTAGTATAGTTATCATCTTGAGCATCACGATCTTCATTATAAATGATGTTATTTTTTAATATTAATCATATCACTATAGCTATGGTAATCATTATCACCAATGCCATCATTATTTCTTT
>NC_091569.1:18280239-18282739 GCF_042767895.1 Penaeus vannamei | reverse complement strand
GCAATCTGTTCTTAGGGAAGTTGGGTGGCCGTTGTATACGATGGGCTTGGCAGACACGCTTTTCACTTCATTTTGAACCATCTTTAAAGGATAGTGTGGAAGAATGTTAATAAACAACGGCCACACAATGGAGTCGTGATGAAGCAACATGGGATACCTTCTGTGTTATGGGATATGGCAGATGAATTTTAGTGTTTACAAGATTAAGAAGATTAATGCTATAAAAGACATCATTGAGCACCCATGAGGCATAGAACACGTTATATAAATAATAATCATTATTACATATTCAGAGATTTTACTTCCATATCTTTTGACGAATACAAACATTATTATAAACAATGACATGCGAACTTCTGCAAGGAACGTATTTGAAGGCATTAAAGGGGCCTTGGGTTGGCGTCGTTAAAATCTGTTCGGCTTTAGTGCGGGCTTCCGTCTGAAGAACTGTTGGCGCCGACCGAGGAGTCAGGTTACTGAACGACTGAAAGCAGTGGCGTAGACAGGACACAACAAGGGCGGGGGGGGGGGGGGGCAAGATCCATAGATCCATTCGATTCGTTCCACCGTTCAATGCTGAGAGAAAACGATCTGTTGAGTAATCTCCAATCCTCACTGATTAGCGATACAGTGATAACTTATTATGCAAATAAACTTCTTATAACTTCTGTGTTAAATTGACCTAAGGAAGCGAAAGTTAAGATAAACTATTATAACTAGGGCGGAAACAGAGAATTGAGCAATATTTCATTTAAATCTGCTAAACATTAACAAGAACACCACAAGAAAATTACTGCCGTCACATTTTTCCTCCAAGGATTGAAATTTTCCAATAAAACTTACTCTTTCCTGCCCCTGACCTGGTACGGATTTGTGTGTAACATTATAGGAAAGCGCTTCCGCTCTCCCCACCTAACCCTCACTAGAGCTTACCCTTCAGTCTCCGCCATTCCTGAGGTTCCTCTACGTATTCTTCTCTTTCGAGGTACCTGAATATGAGAGCTCCGAAAATAAGGAAGAGAGAGAAAACGAGACACAGGATGAGTGACTGGCGGTGACCCATCTTGTAAACACACGGTCAGAGTACAGGAATTGGCGAACACTGTTTTCTATTTATATTCTGCGCACTGAACACGGGTCTGCTCTCTTCTAAATTGTAGCTCACTCTAACAGAAATATTAGCTAAGCTTTTTTATCATTCTTAAAACCAGTTTCATTCATAACACTAGTTGAGAAACGCGACCGTCACGTGACTTCTCTACAACAACTGAACAACAACTGACTTGCGCAAGGCCTACGCATCTACGCATACGCAGTCGCGTATTCGGCGAGCGGGGTTCACGTCACGCTGCCTCTCCGCTGCTCTATGCCCTGGTGTTGCTTTATTCTGTCAAGAGAATCTCATCAGCTGGATCATTATGTGTATTACGATGAGGTGTATTTTATTATTATTATTATTATTATTATTATTATTATTATTATTATCATCATCATGTGATACCAGGAAAATAAGTAAAGCTTATTGTGGGAAAATACACACGCAAAGTCATACACCCATACATACACACATACATACATACACATATGCATACAAACATACATAAATGTACATACATGCATATTGTTTTAGTTACAAGAGCGACAGAGACAGACAGGCAGAAGAGAGACATAATTCCTAGCAGATGCTTCTTCTTCTACGTCATCTATAACTACCGTCAAAAAGTAAGTTGGTTGTTTTTCCCGCCTGTTTTTTGAATGCTTTTTTTCCTTATTACTGGTTCCTCCTCCTCCTCCTTATCCCCTCCCCTCCTTGTTTAACCATACTGGTTAAGCGATGAAAACAAAGTAGAAAAAAATGAATATAATTTCTCTGACGGTCTTTTTTTCAGCTGATTTACCAACCTCCAAAGTACGAAGATGCAGCCTCGTCTACTAGCACATGGAAATCGTCTTGAAACCTCTGGCGTTTCATTGTGTGCCCGTGATGTTAATACTTTTTTTATGGATGTATATATGCCTATATGTAAATGGTGATTACTTTTTGTAGCTTCTGCGTACACTTAGATATCTGTATCTGCATATATATATATATATATATATATATATATATATATATATATATATATATATTGTGGAGTGCGGTCTGCAGTCCAGAGGAGAGGGCGACACACTCCAGTTACACTCGCACTTAACTTTGTACGGCGCCAGGTTTTCCCCTGCGTGGGACTGCATTAGTCACCCCTGTGCCCGTTTTCTGTTGCCCGCTTTTAATTGTTTTAATTACCACCTTTTGTTAATTTTTACTAGTTCTTTTTTTTTTTTTTTTTTGATATATTTATTTTGTGTTTTAAGATTCTCGTTTTATCCCTGAGCCCTAATTTCAGTTTTGTAGTGAATTAACTTATTTCGCGGTGTCAGTGACATGACACGTCATTTTCTGCCAAGTCATTTTTTAAAAGTTTTATTTTAACTCTTCTGTCATTAGTTTTAAATACTTATT
>NC_091569.1:18260795-18267239 GCF_042767895.1 Penaeus vannamei | reverse complement strand
GTTGAAGAGGAACGATATATAGGGGATAGGGGAAGGGGGAATGGGGGGTCAAGTGCGTCAATGTGGAAGGCTGAGAGAAACGAGTTGCCACAAAAAGACTGCCGGCGAATAAACGTCAGAATTGTTAGTTTATTGTCTACTTCCTGTTACAACACATATCCTGATATTAACAAGGCCATACAACTCGTGCTATTAAAGACATACAAACAGTTGGAAAAATAAAAACAAAACAAAAACAAACACAGTAGAGACCATTAGTTTTTATAAGACATGCAACTACTTGTTGTGCACATTCTCTGGCGTGCATTAATGTTTATTCGCAATATATAATAAGTACATCTAATAATAAAAAAATCTCTTCTTTATTGCTAGGCATTGTTAGCGAAGACTGAACTGTGATCTAGTAATCTGCCCTACTTTCCGATACGTTTATCAACCCATCTCTCTGTCTCTGCCTCAAAGTGTGTGAGCTTCGGAGTCCAGAAATTCATAACAGTTCAAGTTAAACATGTCATAGTTTTTGCAATCTGTTCTTAGGGGAGTTGGGTGGCCGTTGTATACGATGGGCTTGGCAGACACGTTTTACACCATTTTGAACCATCTTTAAAGGATAGTGTGGAAGAATGTTAATAAACAATGGCCACACAATGGAGTCGTGATGAAGCAACATGGGATACCTTCTGTGTTATGGGATATGGCAGATGAATTTTAGTGTTTACAAGATTAAGAAGATTAATGCTATAAAAGACATCATTGAGCACCCACGAGGCATAGAACACGTTATATAAATAATAATAATTATTACATATTCAGAGATTTTACTTCCATATCTTTTGACGAATACAAACATTATTATAAACAATGACATGCGAACTTCTGCAAGGAACGTATTTGAAGGCTTTAAAGGGGCCTTGGGTTGGCGTCGTTAAAATCTGTTCGGCTTTAGTGCGGGCTTCCGTCTGAAGAACTGTTGGCGCCGACCGAGGAGTCAGGTTACTGAACGACTGAAAGCAGTGGCGTAGACAGGACACAACAAGGGCGGGGGGGGGGGGGGCAGATCCATAGATTCTCCAGCATAACAATTCGATTCGTTCCACCGTTCAATGCTGAGAGAAAACGATCTGTTGAGTAATCTCCAATCCTCACTGATTAGCGATACAGTGATAACTTATTATGCAAATAAACTTCTTATAACTTCTGTGTTAAATTGACCTAAGGAAGCGAAAGTTAAGATAAACTGTTATGACTAGGGCGGAAACAGAAAATTGAGCAATATTTCATTTAAATCTGCTAAACATTAACAAAAACATCACAAGAAACATACTGCCGTCACATTTTTCCTCCAAGGATTGAAATTTTCCAATAACACTTACTCTTTCCTGACCCTGACCTGGTACGGATTTGTGTGTAACATAATAGGAAAGCGCTTCCGCTGTAATGTATGTAGTGGGAGGAAGGAGGCGTCCCACCCCCCACTATTATTACTTGTTGTTTGGTAGGTCGTGGCTGAGCGGTAAGGCAGTAGTAAGTAAGATACTGACGTACTCTGAAGATGTTGGTCTGAAGTTAAACTTGTCGCAGTTTTCTTGTCTTTATTCTGGGTAACTGGTACAGAGGGCAAGGCAGGTGCCCAGGGAGGAGCACGTCCTGCCAAGCCCGCGAGGGCGAGCGGTCTGAGGTAGATGGCACAGGAATTGCCATGAACGAAGTTCGTTTGAGACAATATACAATGGAAAAACATGAAAAAATATGAAAGAACATAAATTCAGAAACATCGGTTCACATGACCGTTTCGTGGAGAGGAACAAGGGTATGGTTGACATGATATCAGTATGTTTTTACAATCCAAACATTGTGGTTATGGGACAGACTGGCTGACTATACATGAAACATAGAACATTTGAATATCAATGGTAAAATCAGTTACATACATCGTGATTCAGAATAAGCATTTTATAAGAAACATTTTGAGTATAAACATGGCGTATTTATACATGAAGACAGCAGAATAAATGCATGGAAAATGTATGAGAGTAATAAGGTTCAGATTAGCGTGTTCTACGGTCACTTCGTCAATGTCGGGCACAGGGCAGGTTGAAGTACTTATGAAATAAGAACACATGGCTTTCGTGGTATGCGAGGGGTGAGCGACGAGGGGAGCAGGTCACTAAATCGCTCGGCCACTAGAAAAGAATCGGCCTCGATTCTTGAGTAGACGATGCAGGTAGATGACAGGTGACAGGTGACGGAGGTAACAGACACAGGGAGTCTCGATCGTGCAGTTGAGGAGGAACGGTCGTACCGGTATTTCTAAGGTCGGCGGCCTAGGGTGCTTGTTTGCACAGGTCACTGTTCTGGGTGCAGGTGGTCTTGACGGGAGCGGCAGTGATGATCAGTCACGGAGCTCGTCAATCGTTCCACACAGGATCACTGGAAGACTCAGTTAACTTGTCAAGCGCCGTGTCAGTCGTAAATGACACGCACACCGGGTCTAGAAGATTCTGGGAGACCAGTAATCGTCGAAGAGTCGAAGGTTGAGCGGAGAATCTTGAGAGCGAGGTCTTGAGGATCACGTCGGCGGGGATTCGTCATCTCGGGAGAGGAACAACATTGGTGACGGCGTCACGAGAATCGGCAGGCAAGGAGGGACAGTTCTTGCCAGGGTCACCAGCACGGCAGCGGGTGTGGTGAGTGATGCACGAGGGAACGTGGGCGGCGATCACCAGCGGACGGGTCGGCGCGGCGGACATGGCCGGAGTAGCAACGCGAGAACAGGAGAGCGTCGGCAGGTGATGCGGCGGTGAGGACGTTCGGCGGTAGTCACCAGCGGACGAGGCGGCGGACACGGCCGGAGTTGCAGCGACGTACAGTAGAGAACATGGGAGCGTCGGCAGGTGATACGGCGGCGAGGACGTCCGTGAGATGGGCTCGTTAACGGGCGAGCGAAACTTGTTGCGCCAGGGCACGGCGGCGAGGGGGCGACGTGGTGATCCGAGAGTCAAGGTCAGCAGTGGCGTTTCAGCACGGGGCATGTGGCTCTGAGGACAACAGACGGGAACAACAGTACCATGTCTTGGCGGCAGAAGACATAATGCCTTATCTCAGTATCTCAGGGAGTTACAATATCAACACGAACTCATAATGATTAGGAAATAACTGGAAGCAACGTGTCAAGTATTGGGAACAGAGGGTGTTAATTGCAACTTTTACCTGAACGATAGGAGGCAGTAACAAACGAGATTGTAGGATAAAATCTCGTGAAAATTGCGAGTTTGCAGAGCCATGCAAGATACAAGAATGATTCTCCATTTCATAGTTCGTAGAATTCACGTGCAAGATCAGAGGGCAACAGATATACTTGTAAAAGTGAGGGTAGATAAATCATAGAACACATTTCTTCAGGGGAATGAGAGTAGTTGCGTGCAAAAATGCAAGATCTTTCATCGAAAATGAAGGGTAGTTGCATGCTAGAATACAGGAAGGATTTTCCTAATAAGAGAATTATCTACATGCAAAAATGCAGGAGGAATTTCCTGGGGAAAATAGCTCATTATGAATGAACTGGAACTTTGCATCGTGAAGATTCAGAAATCATTACGACAGAGTAAAGGAAAACGAACTAAGTACTCATAGGTAGACAGAACTACAGGGAAATTAACGTAATCATGCTAACCACAGGGCATGAGTGAGGCGCGCTCGGAGTGAGGGGAGACATGCTAGTTAAGGAGAGACAGATGCCAGTGAGGGGAGATCTCGTTTTCTATGTGGGAGGAACACAGGTGTTCGCGAGAGCGAGAGGAAATCAGACACTTCACTTCACAGGGGATTTCCTAAACAAATGAGAACAGCGAGGATAAAAGAAACTCACCTTGAGGTACTGGCAGGGCAGTGTAGATTGATGTTGCTGCATCAGGCGACTGCAGTAACCGTTGAGGACTACGGCAGGTGCGCAGAGAGAGTAGCGACAGCAGGGAAGACTGGCTTCGCGCTTGGTGTCGGAAGTCTTGAAGTGACAGAGTTCGATAAGAGTTTCTTTGCTTGCAGGAGTCGATAATCTTGGTAGAGACTTGTAACTTTTCGTGAAGTTTATCTTCAGAGTACTTGGACGATGTCTTCGGAGGGGCGCGTGGTGCGGCAATCTTCGGAGGGCGCGTGGTGCGGCAATCCCACCGTACTGCCACCAGTTGTAATGTATGTAGTGGGAGGAAGGAGGCGTCCCACCCCCCACTATTATTACTTGTTGTTTGGTAGGTCGTGGCTGAGCGGTAAGGCAGTAGTAAGTAAGATACGTACTCTGAAGATGTTGGTCTGAAGTTAAACTTGTCGCAGTTTTCTTGTCTTTATTCTGGGTAACTGGTACAGAGGGCAAGGCAGGTGCCCAGGGAGGAGCACGTCCTGCCAAGCCCGCGAGGGCGAGCGGTCTGCGGTAGATGGCACAGGAATTGCCATGAACGAAGTTCGTTTGAGACAATATACAATGGAAAAACATGAAAAAATATGAAAGAACATAAATTCAGAAACATCGGTTCACATGACCGTTTCGTGGAGAGGAACAAGGGTATGGTTGACATGATATCAGTATGTTTTTACAATCCAAACATTGTGGTTATGGGACAGACTGGCTGACTATACATGAAACATAGAACATTTGAATATCAATGGTAAAATCAGTTACATACATCGTGATTCAGAATAAGCATTTTATAAGAAACATTTTGAGTATAAACATGGCGTATTTATACATGAAGACAACAGAATAAATGCATGGAAAATGTATGAGAGTAATAAGGGTCAGATTAGCGTGTTCTACGGTCACTTCGTCAATGTCGGGCACAGGGCAGGTTGAAGTACTTATGAAATAAGAACACATGGCTTTCGTGGTATGCGAGGGGTGAGCGACGAGGGGAGCAGGTCACTAAATCCGCTCTCCCCACCTAACCCTCACTAGAGCTTACCCTTCAGTCTCCGCCATTCCTGAGGTTCCTCTACGTATTCTTCTCTTTCGAGGTACCTGAATATGAGAGCTCCGAAAATAAGGAAGAGAGAGAAAACGAGACACAGGATGAGTGACTGGCGGTGACCCATCTTGAAAACACACGGTCAGAGTGCAGGAATTGGCGAACACTGTCCTCTATTTATATTCTGCGCACTGAACACGGGTCTGCTCTCTTCTAAATTGTAGCTCACTCTAACAGAAATATTAGCTAAGCTTTTTTATCATTCTTAAAACCAGTTTCATTCATAACACTAGTTGAGAAACGCGACCGTCACGTGACTTCTCTACAACCACTGAACAACAACTGACTTGCGCAAGGCTTACGCATCTACGCATGCGCAGTCGCGTATTCGGCGAGCGGGGTTCACGTCACGCTGCCTCTCCGCTGCTCTATGCCCTGGTGTTGCTTTATTCTGTCAAGAGAATCTCATCAGCTGGATCATTTTGTGTATTACGATGAGGTGTATTTTATTATTATTATTATTATTATTATTATTATTATTATTATCATGTGATACCAGGAAAATAAATAAAGCTAATTGTGGGAAAATACACACGCACAGTCATACACCCATACATACACATATATACATACATATATGCATACAAACATACATAAATGTACATACATGCATATTGTTTTAGTTACAAGAGCGACAGAGACAGACAGGCAGAAGAGAGACATAATTCCTAGCAGATGCTTCTTCTTCTACGTCATCTATAACTACCGTCAAAAAGTAAGTTGGTTGTTTTTCCCGCCTGTTTTTGAATGCTTTTTTTCCTTATTACTGGTTCCTCCTCCTCCTCCTTATCCCCTCCTCCCCTCCTTGTTTAACCATTCAGATTAAGCGATGAAAACAAAGTATAAAAAAATGAATATAATTTCTCTGACGGTCTTTTTTTTCAGCTGATTTACCAACCTCCAAAGTACGAAGATGCAGCCTCGTCTACTAGCACATGGAAATCGTCCTGAAACCTCTGGCGTTTCATTGTGTGCCCGTGATGTTATACTTTTTTTATGGATGTATATATACCTATATATAAATGGTGATTACTTTTTGTAGCTTCTGCGTACACTTAGATATCTGTATCTGCATATATATATAATATATATATATATATATATATATATATATATATATATATATATATATATATATATATATATATATATATATATATATATTAGTATGGAGAGAAATTTGACCACCGGAACCTATTCGTAAATGGAGAAGTAGAAACTGTTAATGAAGTTTGCTATAAACAAGCGACTTCAACAAATACTTCTGAAAACAAAGGCAATCAGAAATGGTATAGCAAAAATTGCAGTTATCTCACATGCATCTACACATAAACACACGCACATAACCACACATGAAATCTATATGTTCATATATATATATATATATATATATATATATATATATATATATATATATATATATATA
>NC_091569.1:18215795-18228295 GCF_042767895.1 Penaeus vannamei | reverse complement strand
TCACATTGGAAACCAGGAGCTTGACATGTGCTATAAGTTTAAGTATCTCGAGATAAATGATGCAGACCTGATCGCCAGTCTGAAGAGATTCTGGGAGAGCCTGAAACCGCCGAAAATTCTTGTCGGAAAGGGACATGGTATCAATGTTAAGCTCGCTAGACTGTTTTACTTGTGTTTTATAAGGTCAGTTGTGGAGTATCATGCACTGCACTTATTGCAGTCTAAGGTTTCAGAAATAGTTTGGAGGATTATCCAAGAACAGCAAGGATAATGAACGAGATCAGAACTAAACTTACCATCCATTTTTGAGAGAATAATATATATTTGAACTCTGTTTGGGGTCAAAGCTCTGAGGGAACCCTTGTATCTCACATGTTTCCAAAAACAGCTGCAGCATAAAATCCCGCAAGCGCGAGAGCCCTCTGATGCCCTTAATCTACATGAACATTACAAAGCTTAACGTCCCCACAAGTAAAATACTAACAGATGGATCCATTCCCCCATGGAAAAATTCATCATTAATTGTGCACTTTACATGTCTACCGCCAAAAAGGTGTACCTAATTGCTTGCTGAAGCAATTTGCTTTAGCAACGGTAAAGGAACTACAGAAGCCATGGGCGATGTGTACGAGTGTTACGCTGACGGGTCCGTGCAGGCTGGATACAAAGCTGGTTATGCTTGCACTGTATATAAAAATGGTTTACTGTTAATATGAGAGTACAAAATTAGGCCCGCACCACTCAAGCAGAGTTGGCAGGTATATTCCTTGCAGCAGAATACTCTCAAAGCGCCCTTCTGACACTAAGATCCCCCGAGGCAGATGGCGATGAGGAAATTGTGAACTGCATTAAGCGTAACGTTTAATTTGTAAGGATACCATCTCATGTTGATACACCCTGCACGACCACGTAGACCAGACCTGGGCAAACTACGGCCCGCAGGCCACATCCGGCCCTTTGTGCCTAAATATATAATTTAGCAAATAAATAATTTAGCAAAAATATGATTTAGTAAATATATAAGTTATTGAATATATATATTAATTATATATATAATTTATTAAATATACAATATATTAAATATATAATGCACTAAATACATAATTTTGTGCATTTTACAATGGAAGAAAGTTATCATTGGTGTGGCCCTCTGACACAATTCAGGTTTCTCATGTGGCCTCTTGTAAAAATCAATTGCCCGCCCCTGACGTAGACGAATTGGCGAAAGAGGCTTGTCGGTTTTGTATTACTATATAGGCACTTAAACTGGCAATTGTTTGAAGTTTTCTGCCTAAAAGTTTTAAGAAATTGCAGATAAGAGCGATGTGGATAATGCCAATCATTTTTTATTTTTCTTATTACCTTTTGATAATCATAATGAATATTTATTTATCATTCTTAGATATAGACATGGTGAGGCTTAGGGGATGTTTCTCTTCATAGATAGTAAACTTCTCATGTAAAAAGCTCATCTTCAGCTAATGTAATGCCACCATGTATGAACCTGAAGTGGAACGCACAGTGCAAGAAACATTGTGAACGGTGAATCTTCACCCCCCCCCCCAAAAAAAAAAAAAATGAAGAAGAAAAAACAGTGAATAAAGGTAAATATAAAGATATATAGAAATAAAGATTAAAAATTAAAATAAAGAAAAAGAGTGAATAAATGGTTGAGGAGGGGAAGGCTGGAGGTTCTACTTGACGCGTGCATAAGACGCGACCGGAGCTGAACCGCAAAGCACAGCCACACAGCTATTTGCGATGGATTCCTGTGAATGTATCTACCAGTTCCCCTCTTTATGGTGGGTTTGCTTGTCTCTTCCCTTTCGTACATAATTCCGTGTTTTGTTTTTCGTCTTGTTCGGCTCTAATGTAACTTATTGTTTATCAGAGCATTGGTCAACATTTCCATTATATATATGTATATATGTATATATATATATATATATATATATATATATATATATATATATATATATATATATATATATATATATATATTCATATGTATGTATGTATACATACATATTTACACCTGTATATACGTATATATATATATATATATATATATATATATATATATATATATATATATATATATATATATATATGTGTGTGTGTGTGGGTGTGTATGCGTGTGTGTGTGTATGTGTGTGTGTGTACAAATATACATATATATATATATATATATATATACATATATATATATATATATACATATGTATGTGTGTGTGTGTGTGTGTGTGTGTGTGTGTGTGTGTGTGTATATATATATATATATATATATATATATATATATATATATATATATATATATGTATATATATATATATATATATATATATATATATATATATATATATGTGTATGTAAGTATGTATGTATGTGTGTGTGTTTGTGGCGGCGCTGGGTATGTGTGTCTATATATATATACATACATGATGCTTTCTTTTGAAATCTGAATATGTTTCCAACACATTATGTTTCTCTCTCTCCCTCTCTCTCTCTCTCTCCCTCTCTCTCTCTCTCTCTCTCTCTCGCTTTCTCTCTCTCTCTCCTTCTCTCTTCTCTTGTCTCTCTTCCTTTCCTTCCCTCCCTCTATCACTCTCTCCCTCTCTTTCCCTCTCCCTCTCTTTCTCTCTCCCTTTCTTTCTCTCCCTCTCTCTCCCTCTCTCTCTCTCTCTTCCTCTCCCTCTTCCTCTCCCCACTCCCTTCCTCCCTCCCTCCCTCTCTCTCTCTGCCTCTCTCTCTGTCTCTCTCTCTGTCTCTCTCTCTGTCTCTCTCTCTCTCTCTCTCTCTCTCTCTCTCTCTCCTCCCTCTCTCTCTCTTTCTCTCTCCTCCCTCTCTCTCTCTTTCTCTCTCCTCCCTCTCTCTCTCTTTCTCTCTCCTCCCTCTCTCTCTCTTTCTCTCTCCTCCCTCTCCCTCTCTCTCTCTCTCCTCCCTCTCTCTCTCCCTCTCCCTCTCTCTCTCCTCCCTCTCCCTCTCCATCTCCCTCCCTCTCCCTCTCCCTCCCTTCAAACCCTTCCCCCCCTCTCTCTCTCTCTCTCTGTCCCTCTCTCTCTCTCTCTCTCTCTCTCTCTCTCTCTCTCTCTCTCTCTCTCTCTCTCTCTCTCTCTCTCTCTCCTCCCTCTCTCTCTTTTTTCTCTTTTCCTCCCCCTCTCTTTCCTTTCCTCCTTTCCTCCCTCCCTCGCTCCTTTGCCGTATAAACAAAGATCATGCCTGCATTTTGATCTTGGACTTACCTCCGCTTTCAGGATCTCACCCAGACGCCGTGGAAGAGATGGAATACCTGTGTCCAGACCTGCACCGGGTGAGATATGAATACACAATGCCCTTCGTCGAATCCCTCTTCATGTGTATGACTATCCTTTCTACCATAGGTAAGCTGGCGTTAAAGGCGGGAAGGAAGTTTGTATTTATTTACGTATTCATTTACCAATAAAACGGAATAATAATAGGTAAGTGAATGCAAAAAGAGGAACTAAAGGGTAATTGTGCAATAAAAGCTAGATGGGCACGAGTGGGAAAGCAAGAAAATATTCAAGCTAATGAAAAATGCTTCTTCGAAAGCACGACCTTTGCCATGGTTACACTTTGCATTTTCTTTCCACGCAAAAGGGAGATAACCAATATCTAAATTATACCAAAGGGTGGGTAAGATAAGGGCAGATTTTCAATATATTTTTTTCAGTTTACACCCTGGTAAAGTATGGCTTAGAATCATGATAGTATATGGGGGAATTGGGCAAGGTACACCAATAATGTTTTCTATGTAAATGAAATCATGGGTTGAAAGGGAGGAAATTACTAGATGTTCTTGAAATATAATGAACATTTTATTCGTTATTTTTTATTGATGAAAAATATGCATTCTTTGAAGCGCGAGACTTATTTTAAAATCTTTTTGCTATCGCTCCAAGACTCATTTTGTAAAGGTCAAGCCATTGTAATCAGAAACTTAACATACAAGTATATATCTTTATACATTCTAATTGGCTTTGTGTTCCTTTTCAAGCTTTCGATGGGCTAAGAAAGCTGATGAAGGAAAATTCAGGGCGGGATTGAGGCCCTTGGGGTAGTTCTAACCAAGGTCTATACAGGTACTTTTATAGACCTTGGTTGTAACTAGCCCAAGAATTATTAGCTGGTAAAATTATTGTCACGAAAGAGGCAAATATATAATTAATAGATTGAAAATTCAGCTTGGAATTTCTCTGCAGCCAAACATTGAAAAAATATGTTAGCCGATATGTTTAAAGGAATATATATATATAAAAGTAGACGAAATTATTTGAAAGTGCAGTTAGTAGGAAAAAAAGTAAAGTTGCAAGATTTTCTTCAGCTTGTGTATGATGCCATTACAACGTAGAGTTGTGTTTGAAAACTAAAATCAAACAAAACAATAGAACGTTGCAGCCCATGACTATACCTAGACGTTTTGTTATCATTAGTAAAAGTAGATGGAGTGAAAATCGGCCATATTGGGTTTTGAGTATAATTCTGATTTAGGGCAAGGAAGGCCTTTCTACATTAGTTTTACTGTCATTTCTATTCATTTTAATCATATCGTATCTTAATTAAGATTAAGATTATGAATGTATCATGGGAGAGAGAAAAGAGGGAGTGGGGCAGGCAAAAAAGAATATATATATATATATATATATATATATATATATATATATATATATATACAGAGATATATTTACTTATTAATTGTTATGTATATACATAGAAGAAAATAATGCAAAAAAAAATCTCAATAGTGTCATTCGCTTTGTTTCCTCCCGTTTTTATCCACTTCCTTTATCCTTTGCATTTTTTCTGCGTCACATTCAAAAGCCTTCAGCGCCCTCTCTTTTTGCACCCTTCGTCCCCCTCCTCCCCCTCCCCCCTCGCGCTCCTCCGGTTCCTTTGTTCGGTTCTGGCCCATGGACTTGCAGCCCACGTCTTCCTGTGCCGTGGTTGTCCTCTCCCAAGCCTCGCCAGTCATTTCGTGATGCTCAGGAGCACTTACTCCCTCACCGCCTGGCCACGTGACCGATGATCTTCACTAACTCCACCTACATGTCTCTGCCACACATGTCACCCATCCCCCAGCGGGCTACTTCATCCCCTGGCCTCTCCTGGCGGCCCAAGAGCCCCCTGAGGGTCTGGCCGCCCTTCGTCTCCGCACGTCTCAGGCACTTCCTCCCGGGGAACCTGCTCTTGGCTTTAAGCGGCCGTCCTATGCCACCTTCTTTATTAGAGCTAAATTAACTAGTGAAAGTGTTAATAGTTCACCCTTTAATGACCACCCGTGTAACTTCAAACCACCAGGTTTTCACAACCTCGTTCAATTGTATCATGCTGCGACTGTAGATTTCTGTTACAATAAATCTTCACTAACGCAATTTTGTTTCCTACGTTGTAAGTTGTTCCTCTTACCCGAGTCCTCTTCTGTCCTCCTCCCCTGTCCTCGCATCAACCGTGCATACTCATCTCTCCCTTTCCTCCCCCAGGTTACGGGTTTCAGTATCCAATAACAACTGCGGGCAGAGTCATGTGCATAATCTATGCTGTCACAGGCATTCCACTAACCGGCGTGATGCTGATTTGGACCTCTGACTTCTTCGGCGAACAGTTTTTCAAATTGTTCAAGGCAAAGGTTAGTAGTGTGTGATAGGGGGAGAGTACACATGAATATGGAAATGAACCTGCATGGAAAGGAAGTCTCTCTCTCTCACACACATACACACACACACGCGCGCACGCGCACACACACACACACACACACAGAGAGAGAAAGAGGAGAGAGAGAGAGAGAGAGAGAGAGAGAGAGAGAGGAGAGAGAGAGACTCCCTCCATTTCGTTTTTTTTTTTCTTTTAGGTAGATAGAAAATTCCCTAGGCTGTTCCAAATGGCCTGCTAGTGTGATTCCCGAATATGCAACTGTTAAATGCATATAAATATTGACTAGTTGTGTATTGATCATTGATTTTCATAATACTTTGGACGCATTCAAAGCAAGATTACAACTGATGATAATATTAACACGAAATAGTAACGATAATGCTAATAGCAGTAAGTGGTAATATTAACAAAAATCATAGCAACATCATTGTCATTATTATTATTATTATTATGTCATTATTATCATTATTACAATTATTATGTTATTATCATTATTATTTTTTTTATATAATACCGTGAGTAGCACAGGTTTTGGAACTTGATAAAAAGAAAAAAGTAAAAAATAGGACTACCGCGTTTTAGTCCACCTAGATTATTTTATTGGCTGAACTTTTTGGAATGGGTGTTAAATTATTTCCATAATAGGTTATCTTCATGCAACTTTAGTGATTTTTGGGGTAATAATAATGGTATCTCTGATATTAGTTGTAATGAGGATAACTTCCCTCATCAGCAGCAGTATTATTACATTTGCATTTTTATTTTTTGTTTTTGTTTTTGAAGGAAACACCCCAGCTTTTTTGTTGTTTTTTCCTGACGCTACTATTACTTACAGTCGTCCAAGCATGGAAGCAGTTGATGTAGATGACGTTAGAATCATTCTTATTACTGTCGTAATGTCAGACTGCTATGATTACAGTGGCTGCGAGAACCGTAGTAATAATAGCATTAGTAACATTTTCATGGCAATTATCTGGTAATCAAATCGAAAATCTAATATTTACTGGAAGTACAATTTCTTTATTCAGTATAATTCTATGATTTTTTCATATCTTCTAAATCCATTTCCAAACCGAGAGAAAACATTTTCATTTCGTGACCTCCATTCTCTGCCTCTCAGTATCGCTCTCGGTACCTTCTTTTTTTCCGAGTTGCCACAAAGGCAGGCAGGCCGAGCCACGTGGCCGACCCTCGCCCGGCCACCACGACGCGGCAACGTCCGTGTAACGATTTTTTATGCCAGAAGGTCTCTTTTATTTAGTGTTTTGCCTTAGGTCTTTTCATTTGCCCGTTTTTATATCCTTTCCACGTTATGAATTGGTTTCTATAATGGCATCATCGTCCACATATGAATGATTTAAGTCACGCCACCGCGGCTTTTCCTCATTATGCACGGCACGAGACGTCGTCTGGCGTATTATCTTGTTCCGAAAGCCTCGTTGTGTGTCTGTATGTGTGTGTGCGAGTAAAGGCGATTGGTGGTGTAAATGTATCTGTATTGGTGTATATGTGACGGGAGTGTGTATTTATTTCTATAGCTGCATTTGCCACTCAAATGTCTGATTGTGCGTCACTTTCTCCCTTCCTTCCAGCTGGACGCAAAGAAGCAGCAAACCGACAAGTTCATCGCCCTCTTCACCCTCATTTACGTCGCCATCGGGTTCGTGGTGTTCATCTTAATTCCGGCTGGAATTTTCGCAGCCGTTGATTACTGGTCGTACCTGGATTCCGTCTACTTCGCCGTCATCTCGCAGACTACAGTCGGTTTCGGAGACCTGGTAACTGGTAAGGTAGACGATGTCGCTACCGGTTTATTCATAGATTTAGAAACTGCAGTGCACGGGGATAGCCCTTGGTTGTGCTGTATACAGGACTGTGCCGTCTGGTTATATGGGAAAAGGTGTTAGCGGGTCCTATCTGAGAAAGAGCGGCCGTAGGTACGGGAATAAAACGCAAAATGCTCGTCCTTGTGTACTGCAGCATCGAATCAGGAGCATCGGCAGGTTGCTTGCACGCCAGTTGCTTGCTTTTCACGTCGTTGGTGAGCGACGTGAAGAAAGGACTTGCCTTGCCGGCTGCGGTCGCAATTCACCCAGCTTGCTTTACATACCGATTGTTTTGGTGATTTGTCTATAGCTTCATTGCAACCTTTCATGTGAGTCTTTTTGCAATACATGCTAGCAAGGGACACTGCCTTAAATGTTGAGCCTCAAGCATGAATCGTAGCAGTGGGCCTCGAATCAGTAGTCACTTAGATAAAACGAATTCGGATGTCAACCCGCTGTTCAACGCATGGCTTACAGCTCCAAAATGAGATGGCATTAGGTTTATTAGTAAGGTATTTGAATTCGCAAGAACCCGGCCTTACTAATAATGAAAAGTGTCGGGAAAATAAAGAACGTCTTTTATGTTTGACTAAATTTTGTTTTGCAAAACTGATGGGAATTGTCATCATGGTGATCGTGTCTTGCCGAAGTAATTCCCTATTTTTTTGTCCAGCTCAGGGACACTATCGTTCGCTCGTTTATGATGACAAACGCAAAGTAGATATGGACTGCATAAGGTGATAGTGTGAGGAGTAAGCGCACGTATCTACATATGACTCACATGTAACATGTCTTATTTAGGATATGAGATAGAAGAAGGCTGGGCACGGGTTGTGTACCAAATCTTCGTCATCGTGTGGATCATGACGGGGCTCGGCTACTGGGTCACCGTGGTCACCTTCCTCACGAAGGCGCTCAAGTCCAGACGCCAGAGCTCCTTCCTGCGCAGCGCCGAGGAGATGAAGGCGTCGGTGCTGCAGATGGGGATCAAGGACACCGACCCGAGGTTCCTCAGCTTCGTGCAGCAGGTGAGGCAGTTGGAGAGGAGAGAAAGGGAGAGAGAGATTGGTTGAGAAAATGATCGATGTATGTATATCTGACAATCTACTCTCTCACTTATTCATCCATTCATCCATCCACTCACACACACACAGATATATATATATATATATATATATATATATATATATATATATATATATATATATATATATATATATCTGTGTGTGTGTGTGTGTGTGTCGAATAACCTTACCTGTCCTCAAGCTGAGAAAGGTATATATAAACAATGATGATTCTTCCTATAACCGACTACCCCCTCCCCCCCTAACTGCAGCTGAACAACCTCCTCGGCGTGGAGAAGGGCGCCTCTCACGACGCAACAGCCTTCCTCGGCACCTCTTCGCCTTCTGCAGCGCCGTTGAACTGAGAAGCTCCCTTTAACGAGGCCATTGAGCCACTAAATGTGGGCTCAAATAGGCGGGTCTTCCATGGTGGCACAGGGGGGCACCCGCCCCCTCTGCAATCTGAATGGCCCCTCCGTGTGCCCCCCACCCAAGAGTCATTGACCCTTTATATATTAATATATATTTATATATAATATTTATATATAAATATATAATATTAACATATAATGATATATAATACTCACACAGCAAGATGAAAATATAAACAATGTGTAACTGTACAATATAAATATTGATGTGGGCAGTGTTAATTTTTTGTTTCTTTTGGGCAGCCCCCCCAAATTTATTGTTGTTACCTCCTGTGCCCCCACCAGAAAATTCTCTGGACCCGCCCCTTCTGGAAAGGCAGTGGCCATTAGGTTTTTAGGGTTTATATTTGCAGTTGATTAATTGCTTTGTTGGTGAGGAAAAAAACAAACAAACTACATTTTGTATCTCTATTAATGATAACCGTATTGGCTATTACTTTGCTTATTAAGACAACCTGTCACTTGTGTCTTGACAATCGTCACTGACCCTTCCTATGATACTCCAGCAAAGCAAAGTTCTTGCACAAGGCTCGTCATCTTTCCCAAGAATTAACTGGATGGCACGATACAGTTCAAACCAATCGGGAGTCCAACTTAAATCCTTCTATCATATGGCGTTAAGTTGGTTGCTATTCTTGGTAGAGGAGGCCACTCTTTTACACTTTCTGGCTCGGAATCTGATCGCGTCTGACTGGCACACCTTTCCGCGAAGAAGTGGCTGGAAGTGCAACCTCTATCTGTCGTAGAAATACAAAGGCATTAAGCATCACCCATCATCACAGGAGGGCAAAGTGGATGCCATATGAACGGGCGAAACAAGCAAGCTGGGACGAGACTACAAAAACAGAACATCTCCAGGACTCAAGCGGCAAACAGGACAAGATGCAGTTACGAAAAAAAAAGAAGAAAAAAAAAGAAGCACCATGACTCGTGAAATCATCATGTGACAGAGGATGACACGTGATGGTTAATTCCACTAATTCTTTAAGACAATTTGTTTACTAATTAATAGAAACAATTACTTTACATGATTTCAGTGACTATGTGAGAAATTCTTTTACTGATGGCATATCATATTAAGTACTAAAATTGCCTGTTCTTATTTTGTAGTTAATAACAGTTTGCTTGAAATCAATTTACACTTTATTTGCATGTTTGTTTTAATTGAAAAGCTGTAAACTTTATGTTTAAAACTGCATATTCAGTTTGATGCAGATATTGTAGTGGATCATAAAGAAATCAATTTTTTTTTACTGACATATCAGTTTCTGTAATTGGCTTTGGATATTGGCTAAATAATCACATTTGATTAATGAATACTGTATACAGTTTCTAAATTTAGTCAGATTTTCCTCACTCTTATTTCAACTAAATGATACAAGTTAAATCTGTGAGAGTAATATGACTAATATGTGCTATGAAGATAATGTCAAATGCTGAAAAGATGATCTATAAATACTGCCCAAAAGGTACTACAACATATTTCTCAATTCATACCAAATACTACCAGTCCTTAAAAAAAAATACAAATAATTTAGAATAATAACAATAATCCTTGCATACCTGTAGGTGTTGTGCAGTGGACCAGGCATGTCTTTATGTTTTCAGTGTTTCTTCACCTGTCACTGTTGTTAACTTCAGGTGTACTTTGGAGCCCTGAATCTCTAGTTCATTCATGGTGGACCCTTTAATAAAACATTTAATCTGACTGCTCACTCAATAATGCATAGGCTAGTGTATTTTTACCTGTATTACTTCCATTATGTATCCATACTGGTCGTATCATGAAATGCATGTTACTCTGACTTTCTTATGCATTATTTTTATTCCCCATTAATTTAGCAGGAGATAACATTGCCCTTGATTATATTGGTATAGTTTGGCAATGTTACAGTTTTTTTCCACCTTCCTGTTCCCATTTTTAGTAGGGCTTATTTTCTTTTATTCTTTCAAGTATACCCTCATGAAGAGATGACGTCTCTCTTTTTTCAGTGTTTGATAACGTGACCATGTTTTAAACAACCTCTGCAAAGACACGTTTTTTAAACATAAAGGAATTTTGCCTTATTATCAAGCTTATTAATCTCTTTCCATTCATCAAGTTTACTATTAGCTTTGCAAAGGTAACAATGTGGTTTCTCTGATTGTTTTTTATTATCCTTATCTACTTTTGTGGCTTTAACATCACGTAAATGAGTTACAAACCATCTATAAACTGTAGAATTCTGTCTATTAGCCACGTCTGTAGGCGCCATAAAAGTTTATCCTGTTTTAGTTTAATCCAGGTGCTCAATGTCCATGATCTACTTTTAATACAAATCTGAACAAGCATTAATTTTTCACCGTGATTCATTCCTGTTGCGCATGCCCACTTCGGTTTTCGTACTTTGAAAAATTAAATGAAATATGGACGACATCGATATAGTTTGTTGGCGCAAAGTTTGCCGATTTTAAGTCTTTTTTTCAGCGCTTTGAAAAAGTAGGAAGAGAAGAATTATGTTTGCCTTTACACAAGTTCTCGATCAGTCGAAGCTAGTTCAAAACAAGCCCCGTAAAGGTCATTCGAGCCGAGAGGCATTTCACTTCGGGAATCCAATCCACCCTATCTGAAAATCCAAAGAAACCCGGGAATCCTTGAAAATTCTTAGGAAATCCGGAAATTTCCAGGGAATCTCATGAACCCTAAAATCTCGCAAATATTCTAATTGCAGCAATCTTTTACAAATTCTTGATATTAGTACTTAAGAGGTCTTTAAAAATCGGCAAAAAAGTGTTGTAAACTTCAACACCTGAGTAGTTGAAGGGCAGAGTGCTCTGTGAAGGCCGCTGCGCAGGAGCTTTCCCGAAGAAGTGTCTGTGTACCCCCATCAGCAAACTTCAGGTCTTAAACTACAAAACCGTGACTAATTTTATATATATATATATATATATATATATATATATATATATATAAAACGGGCTGTCTTAAAATACTGTCATTTCAAATTAATATTAATGTCTAAAATGCCTTATTTATCTTTCAAACTTTTTTAAAAATCGGACAAGCGGATTTCATATTTATGTTTTTTACAAAATCCCTTTTTGGGAAAGCAGTCTTCTAGCAAAATTTCGTAAGTCAAGCAATAAGACAATCCCGGTCTTGGTAAAGGCTTATATCGTTAAACTAGCACCTCAGGATGTTATGAATGTAGCTGCAATGTCGATTGAGTTTACTTTATTCCCCTATCGTCTATTCTCGCAATTTTCAGAAACATTGCTCTTTTAAAATGCTAAAATTGTGCTATTTCTGAGAGAGGTTTATGGATTAATACTAAATCCATATATGTTGACGAAAATGAAATATCGAGAATTTTTTTTCCGAAGGCTTACAGTAACATTAAGCATTTCAAGTGAAACCTGTAAGGTAACAACTAATAACAGTTTAGTTTTAGAAACATTTACGATAATTCGATGTTTTTTAAACGTCTTTTAAAACTGGAAATCCATAAGAACTCTGAAAATCCCTGACA
>NC_091569.1:18190795-18203295 GCF_042767895.1 Penaeus vannamei | reverse complement strand
ATTCTTGAATTCTCGAAATCAATCCTTTGCGGTCGTGGTATTTTTTTTATAAGCAATTCTCTTCATATTTCTAAACTCAACTTAGTTCCACAGGGATGTCTGCTCGACCGCGTTGATCACTTGTGGTAATGAATGAAACTGAAAGATAAAACATCAGAGAAGGTTATGCACTCCATCGTATAGACTGCAAATTAATAAAAAAAAAAACAAAAAAAACACACATCTGTTTCATTCCACTGAAGGTGGCCCCCTGTTCATCGATGTTCTTCATGTGCCTATACAGGACATATACATACATAAAGATCAGCAGAAAATAAAGAGAACCCGAGGAACTCACCGTCCTTTTCCTGACACGTGGGTCCCAGCCAGGTCGGGGTGCAGGTGCAGTGCCCCGTCTCAGGGTGGCAGCTGCCCCCGTTGTGGCACTCGCACACCTGCTTGCACCCAGGGCCATACCTTCCAAGGCCGCAAGCTAGAAAAGATTAAATAAAAAAGATTGAAAAATTAACACGGATGTCTGTACATTTAAAATAGTAAAATATTAAATATCTATTCTGATAACGCATATTTATGAAAACAGATAACCACATGACACACGGGAACATGATATTTTGTATAGAGATGGATGAACACACAAACTCACGTTTGGCACAATTATCACCATAGGTGCCAGGAGGACACTGGCACTCTCCGCTGACCTTATCGCAGGGATACTCTCCACACTCGCACACTTGTCTGCACTGCGGCCCGAACATTCCTGAAAGCACGGGTAGTAAGCTTAAGACTGCATCTGTGTTAACCTGAAGTAACTTCTTAACCAAAGGGAAAAAACTTCTCGTGACAACCAAGAGCAACTCCTCACCCGCAGGGCAGGCGTCGGCGCAGGTGCCGCCGGTGAAGCCCGGGAGGCAGCGGCACTGGCCGGTGTGGGGGTCGCAGGTGGCGTTGTTCTCGCACTCGCAGACGCTGCTGCAGTAGACGCCGTAGAAGCCAGCGGGACACTCTGTCGGCGGCGGGAAAGGGGTTGCGGAATGCTCGAGGAATGGAAGAAATGGGTTTCATATGACATGACACATGCACGCACGTACTCATACCCGAGTGCGCGCGCCCACGAAGACACACGAACACGTATGTGTGTATCTGTGTGTGTGTGTGCATATATATATATATATATATATATATATATATATATATATATATATATATATATATATATATATATATATATGTATATATATACATATATATATATATATATATATATATATATATATATATATATGTATATATATATATATATATATATATATATATATATGTATATATATATATATGTATATATATACATATATATATATATATATATATATATATATATATATATATATATATATATATATATATATACACACACATGCATGTATGTATATATATGCATACACAAACACACACACACACACACACGTATATATATATATATATATATATATATATATATATATATATATATATATATATATATATATATATATATATATATGTATATATATATGTATATATATATATATATATATATATATATATATATATTGTATATATATATTAATAAATAAATGAGCACCCACACGCACACATATATGTAAATGTGCGTGTGTCTATATCTATCTATATGGTGGTATAGCCCCCATATTTTATTTATCTGCCTATTTGTTTGTTTGTTTTTTTTCTTTCTTTCTTTCTTTCTTTCTTTTTTTCTTACTCATATAGTTACATATTTGTTTTTTGATTCACTTTTTGTCTATTCAAGGCTCACGCCCACACCCTGAAGGCGAGGCCCTCCCCGCACACTCACCTAGTTCGCAGAAGCGTCCGTAGCGGCCTGGCCCGCAGTCGCAGCAGCCGGAGAAGCGGTCGCAGGAGGCGTTGTGGTGGCAGGCGCAGTCCAGCTTGCAGTCCGGCCCGTAGCGGCCCGGGCCGCACTCCTCGTCGCAGTGCTGCCCGGTCCACCCGAGGCCGCACTGGCACTCGCCCGTGGCTGTGGTGGAATATTTACCTTAATTTTGAATCACCATAACTGAACATGTTTATTCATAGGCCTGTGCATGATATTCCATATGAGAAATCAAATATTCATATTCACGACCGCCGTCCGGTATGCGGCAAAGAAATGGAGGTCAACCCATGACTGTAGAACGAAATGCCACGAAGCAGAGCGGACACTGACCCGGGTGGCAGATGGCGCCGTTGTTGCACTTGCAGTCGAAGGCGCAGTTGAAGCCCCACGTGTTGCTCGGACACCGCTCTCCGCACCGAGGCCCTCGGTACCCCGCGGGGCACCGACACTCGCCGTTACTCCCGCAGACGCCGCCGTGCTCGCAGGTGCACGTCTAGTGAAGGAGATGAATTGCTTAAGAAAGTGATGGAGGCGGGCTTTCGCTTTTACACGCAGTGTTGTGTTTCATGTGTGTGTGTGTGTATGTGCATAGTATGTATATGTATGTATATATATATATATATATATATATATATATATATATATATATATATATATATATATATATATATATATATAATATATATATATATATATATATATATATATATATATATATATATATATATATATATGCTAAATTATACCGCTGGACTGTATAATTTGCATAGCAGATATAGTAATAAATTTTACAGGGCAGTGATGGCCACATATTTTGGTCATAGTCTACCTGCTGGTAGACTATATCCGTCAACGTATGTAAACAACACACATACCATATTGCAATTAGGGCCGTAGGTGCCAGCCGGACAGGGCAGCGAGCACGTTGGGCCGAAGAACCCTGGGCGACACTGGCACTGTCCGCTCACGGGGTCACAAGCGCTGCCGTCCGCGCATTTGCATTTCTGGAATAAAATCATGGCGCATGTTCTGTCTCATTCATAGATTGTATGCATCACACCTTTTGTGAAAAAAATATGAAGGAATCGGTCAGCATTGCGACCCCTGACACCCACCTGTTCGCAGTCGACGCCGTAGTAGCCGCGAGGGCATCCCCGGCGGCACTTGCGACCTCGCAGGCCCGCGGGACAGAAGCAGTCGCCGGTGACCGGGTCGCAGAGGGACGACCCTTCGCACTCGCACTTCTGCTGGCACTGCTCGCCCCACTGGCCCTCGGGACAGTCTGCGAATTGGCGTTCAATGGAGAGCCTCAGAGGTGGGGTTCTTATAGCTTTAAAAATCCAGGTGGAAACACGAACAGAGAAAAGGGACTAATAAAAAAGTCAAAACCATTGAAATTGGCACCAGGATACTAACACTGATGGCACTGTGATCCCCGTCGACCTGGTGAGCAGGAGCAGGCACCAGTCATGTGGTCGCATGGCTCGCCGTCATCGCACGTGCATCGCTCGTTGCATTCCTCGCCGAAGAAGCCGGCGGGACAGACTGTTCAAAGAGAAACATGAATACTAAGTAATGAAAGTGACGATAGAGGGAGATTTGTCAATTTCCGCTTGTCAACCAAAACTATGTGGTCAGATCTATGATTTTCGACACTATGATATATTGATTAATAAAGGCCTGCCGCCTGTACTCACTGATATGGCACTTGTCGCCGATATACCCAGGAGGACACTGGCACTTCCCTGTTATGTGGTGGCACTGTGCCCCGTGTTCGCAGTCACACACCTGCTCACAGCCTTGGCCCCAGAATGCTGGTGGAAAGAAGGTTTACTTAGATTTATAGTAATATGAAGAACGATTGGATAACTGAAAATAGAATGTGAAATAATCCATGGGAAGGATGATACAAAAGCACAAACCATTAATGGCAGAATTTTGCCTAATTTAAGGTAAAAGTAAAACGAACCTGAAAGAATAAAAGAAAAAGAAGAAGCATATTCAGAAAACGGAAAGAAAACAGCTCAGACTAGGGAAATGAGTAGCAATGTATACCTCGCTGACAGGGCTTCTGACACATGTGGCCGCGCCAGCCCGGGGGGCACTGGCACGCTCCAGTTGCCGGGTCGCACTTGCCTCCGTTCTGGCACTCGCACTCCAGCACGCAGCCAGGCCCGAACCGGTTGTCCTCGCAGCCTGGAAGAATGAGTTGAGGGAGATAATGAGTCGCGGATGAAGTGGTAGAATTACTTGGCATATGTAGATATATGCAGTCATCTCTCTCTATCTATCTGTCTCTCTCTCTCTCTCTCTCCCGTAGTTAATAAATTTATCACAACTGACCAGTTTCGCAATAAGTGCCGGTGAACCCAGGAGGACACACGCAGGCACCAGTATCGTGCTGACATGTGGCACCATGCTGGCACAGACAGGTGTGCTGGCAATTCGTGCCGTAGCTTCCCTTGGGGCATCTGTCTTGACAGGTGGCGCCGGTGTAGCCCGCGGGGCAAACGCAGGCGCCGGACACGCGGTCGCATGTCCCTCCGTTGTGGCAAAGGCATACGTGCTGGCAGTCGCTGCCCCATCGGTCCACGGGGCATGCTGTGAGGGAAGCAATAACTCTGATGTAGAGAAACTGCGTATAATGATCGCCAAAATGAAGAGGAGATATGCATGCATTATAGTTCATTTCTTATGTTTTCTTTCTTCTTTTTTAGGTGGGGAGGCTTACTTTTAGAACAGAACTGGCCATGTTTGCCCGGCGGACAGACGCACGCGCCAGTGGTGGGGTCGCAGGTCGCCCCCGCGCTGCACCCGCAGTGGGACCGGCAGTCCTGGCCCCAGAACCCGTCGGGACACGGCCGAGAGCAGAAAGTTCCGCGCCAACCTGGCAGCAGAGAGTGCAGGGGTGGTTTAGAAACAGAAAATGTGTAGACTGACTTTAGTAGCTTCTTTGATTAGTAGTAAATTAAGAAATGGCATATAACCGTGTTCTATTGCATGCTGCAATCATATCCATTACCTGCACCATGTAGAATTTCTTACCTGGTGTGCACATGCAGGCGCCAGATATGTGATCACACTTGGCCCCGTTGGCGCAGCTGCAGTTCATGGCACAGCCTGAGCCGTACGTTCCATCAGGGCAGGCTTAAGGACATAGAAAAAAGTACATATCTGTCATGAATACACTTCCCAGCTTATGATAGATGAAGGTCATCTTGACTTATCTAAAAATGACTGTTCAATAATGAAGAAAATCGGAAAAAATATTTTGGTTCCATTACAGAGTGCTCTCAAGTTCGTAGCGGTGGCTGGTCCACCGCGACGGAAGCACCAGTACTCCAAATATACAGTATCGTGTTTTTGCATTTCAGATTTATTTCATAAATTACTCCAGTTTTACGGCAGTTTTATGGTGAGGGCAGTAATTTACATCAAACCTACAGAAGTAGTCTGTATCAGAAATCAATATGAATAGGATATTTTAGATTTGTGGGCGTGTATCATGGAGTAAAACGTTATACTCACGCAGCGTGCAGTGTGGTCCTCGCCAGCCGGAGGCGCAGTTGCACTCGCCGCTCACGCGGTCGCAGCCGCCGCTGTTGTCGCAGTCGCACATGTGCACGCAGTCCGGCCCGAAGCGCCCCAGGGGGCACGGCTGCCCGCACCGCTGCCCCGTGAAGCCCGCGGCGCACTCGCACCTGCAGGGAGGCGTGGCGTTATGCAACGTTAAATGTTGTATAACTGCAAATTTCTAACCTACATGAGTACGCATTTGCTCATATTTCTATGAGAGTAGATCATATCACATATTCTTATGCATCTTACGGACAAAACATACGTCGAATACTTCCCTACTATGACAAAATCGTTCATTGGAAATGTATCATTCATATCGGAAGTCAACTGAACTGTAACAAATGCTGTATTCTCTAAAACTAAATAAGAAGCAAGCCTTATTAACGCGCTAGGCTTAGACGACAATGCTCAACGGATAAGTGACCACGCCCACCTCCCAGTGACATGGTGGCACGCGGCGCCGTTGAGGCAGCTGCACGTCTCGCCGCAGTCCTTGCCGAACCTCCCCGGCGGGCACCGGGCCTCACACGTGGGGCCCTGGCAAAGCAATGATATTCTGATATAACAGATGAATAAAGATAAAGATCAATAGGAACAGAGGAGTGAAAGAACGTCGTGTTGCCTGAGGAAATATCATTATCAATATGAAAATAGAAATAGATAGATATAGTAAAAAAAAAAAATGCATTTGAAGGAGTTTAACTGAATGGAAATCGGTATAAAGAACATGAACCAGACATGAAATTCAATTCGCGCATGCAACTCACCGTGTATCCTAACGGGCAGTTGCATTCGCCTGTCACTCTGTTGCACTTCCCCCCATTCTGGCACTGGCAATTCTGAAGGCAGCTCTGTCCCCACTTGCCCTCAGAACACTCTGTCACATATAATACATATAATTATATACCTTCATGTAATTTCCATCACTGATTTAAAGAAAACAATCTGTTTAATACATTATCCATAGTAAGAAATGTTTTACCCAGATTTTGATAACAAATATTCAGGTCCATATTACAAAAGATAAATTCAAATCGAGGGCCAGAATATAACAGCTGGACTCACGGTGAAGACAAGAAGGGCCGTAGGTGCCAGCTGGACACAAGCAAGTGCCAGAGACAGGGTCACATGGCAGCATCCCGCACGTGCAAACTTTCATGCAACCCGGGCCATAGTGTCCAGCGTCGCAACCTTGATATAAAGGGGAGAGGGTAAAATGCAACGGTTGAATTTGATTTTTTCGGGGGGGGGAGGGGGGAGGATGGCAGTCAACAGATAGGAATAAACACGTAAATGAATATAATCATTTGCTAATATATGCGATGAAATATTAACTGGTACTTCAATGAAGTATAAACAGTGAATATTTAAAATCGATGATCTAAAGATAATAATGCTAAATAAAAATTTATTTCTCCGATCATTCAATGTCCTCTTCAACACCACCCGACCCTCCACCCCCTCCCCCGCCCTTCCCTTCCAACCCCTCCACCCCCTCCTCCACCCTTCCCCTCTCCATCTCTTATCATCACTTAACAGATAGATAAACATGAAGGACAAATAAGCAAATAGAAAGCAATCCACTCACTCGTATTGCAAGCAGGTCCCCGGAAGCCAGGCGGGCAGTCGACGACACAGGCACCGGTGTCAGGTCGACAAGTGACACCGTCGGCACACTGGCACTCGTGGTTGCATCCTGCGCCCCAACGCCCGGCCGGACACTCCTCGGAGCAGTCGGCGCCCACGAAGCCGGGCTGGCACTCGCACACGCCGCTCTGGGGGTGGGGTGGGGGGGAGGTTTCAATGGGAAATGTAAACAAACGAAAAATAAATAAATAAATGATAAGAAATGAGAAAAAAATGAGTAGAAAACGTAAAAATAGATGTAAAAAATTCCTCAGTAAAACATTTTTGCATTAAAAATAATGCTAATAATGCTAATAATACTAATAATAACAATAAGAATGATGATAATAATAATAATAATAATAATAATAAGGAATAAAGCGTAAGATTATGGATAGTGACAAATTATATCTAAAGAATGATGTAAATGAGCAAGATAAGAGGTCATGGAATCTATCTAATTCCTGCTACGTAGTTATAATCCTTCCGAAAGAAAGCGAAAAAGGATATGCACTGCAATCGTTGCAAAAAGCGAAGCCCACCTCGGGATGGCAGCGCGCTGTGTTCTGCAAATGGCACTTGCAAGGGTGGCGGCAGTTGGCACCCCAGGTCATCGGGGGGCACGGCATGTTGCACTTGGGCCCGAAGCGACCTGGATTGCACTCGCAGAAGCCGAAGACCCTGTTGCAGCGCATCGAGGGGCACATCATGGGGCAGCGACGTTCGCACTTTTCGCCGTAATAACCTGTTGGGCAGAAATGAAAAAAGTGGCATGAGTTTTAAGTTTTTTTTTCACTTGTTTATTCGCATAAATCACATGCAAGGGTGGGCTAAAAAGTTATACCTGAGACCAAGGCTATGAAATATTGCATAATCTTTCATGTCCACAAATAGTCTCCGAGTAGAAATTTTGAGCATTTAATTAGGTACATTCTCACAACCAGCAGAAAAAAAATATTTAAAATAACACGTTTTTATATTTGCTGAAGCAACTTACCAGCAGGGCAGCCATCTTCACAGAACTTGCCTGAGACGCCGGGGGGGCAAATGCAGTCCCCGTTCACAGCCTCACAAGTCCCCCCGTTCTCACACCTACATACCTGGGGAGCGAAAATATATGTTGCTTTTGTTTTAGGTGACTGGAGTCGTGATTGTGCATATGGATGTGAGGGGAGTTTTATTAATTATTTTGCGATGGTATTCTATTTTCTTGCCAACTTTTATAAGAATTTCATGTAAGTGAAAATATACATTGAATTAGATATGTAAAAATGCATCATTCTGTGCCCTGGCCATCGTTCTGGCTATAACACATACGCAAACACAGGCACACACACGTACGTGTATATGTACGTAAATTGTTGAAACAATACAGACAAAAAATCTCCAGGAACATATACACGGGCAGACATCAGAGACAAATCGAAGGCCAGCCTCTACCTCGTTACACCCGACGCCGTAGAAGCCTTCGGGGCAGGTCAGGTCACAGGTCGGCCCGGTTCTCCCCGCTTCGCACACGCATCCCCCAGCCTCCGGGTCACATTCGCCGGGGCAGTCGCTACAAGTCAATGCGCAGTCGGGTCCGAAGTGACCTGGGACGCAACCTAGAGAGAGAGAAGGACAGAGGGTGACCTGGTATTCTGGCATATGCTCGTGTTCATGAGTCATGATATATATCTAACTTTTTTATTTTCTATGTAACAGAGAAACACGATTCTATACTCAGAAACAAGACATGATGTTTGATTTTAAGGAGCAAACTGAAGAAAGAAAATAGACACATCATGCAGAAAAGAGAGAGATGGAAATAGATAAAGCCGATTAATTGCGAACTCACGGGTGATAATGTTGTCCACTTTTGCTTGCTCTGCGTACGTAATGGTGTCAAATTCGTCGAGTTCTGGGGGAGTTGAGTCGCCTTCGCTGTCGTCTTCAAGCTGTGTGATTCTCGCCTCTAATTCGTTGCTGGCGTAGTCATAGTCGATCACTTGAGGAAACGAAAATGCAGAGGTCAGTTGCGGTCGGAACTTCATTCAGTCAGCGAATTCTTTAAGTTGCCATTGAGGAAATTGTGACACCTTCCTTGCGATAAGTAAATTCATGTTAAAAAGGTGTCACTGAGAACACAGAAACACTTACTGTCGCAGTGTGTAAGGTCGACGAGCAGGTACCCTCGCCTGCAAGAGCACCTGAAAGAGCCCGGGGTGTTCTTGCATTCGTGTTCACATCCTCCGTTCTCCTGCGCGCATTCGTCCACATCTAGGGATCAGGTATTGCTATGAACCGCAGTGAAACACCATGTTCGCTGCAAATATGGATTACAATTATTTACACATCAGAGTGATAACAACAGGGTCATTTCACAAACCGTCGCAGGCGAAACCGTCAGTGTTGAGAGTGTATCCCTGCCTGCAAGCGCACGCGTAGCCCCCGGGGGTGTTGACGCACTGTTGCTCGCACCTGTGGCTGCCCGACTCGCACTCATTGTTGTCCTGAAAGATGAAGCAAACAGTAGGGATTTTGGCAGTGTTCGCAAACGCCATATGCTATCTGGAGTAATGCTCAGAGATTAGGAATTGCTCACCTGGCAGGATCTCTGGTCAGGCTGAAGCAGGTAGCCAACATGGCAGCTGCACACGGCGCCGCCTGCTGCGTGGCGGCACATGTGCTCGCAGCCACCGTTGTTCTCCAGACAAGAGTTGATCACCTCCATGTCGATCACTGCACGAAAGGAGAATACTCATGTATCTAACATGTCATAATATTCTTGGTTAAAGTATCAGTAACTGTTTGTGACGTGCAATAAAATACTAATTAGCATGCTGCCATGATTAAACGTCGCTCTTTTAACTACATATACTATTAACCGGATCTCAAATGCTTTAACAGAATAAACCAAATTTCGGGCGATATGAATGTTTGCCAGACAGCTTAATTTTTGTATGTAATAACCACGATGGAAATCTGTCATTTGCATACTCTCACAATATATATTATGGGGAAACATGTTGATTAGAATATTTAGATCAGTGATATATTTTTTAAAAGCCATGGACAGATAAAAGAGTTGTATACTTTAAAGGACGTGGGCGTCATAGCAAGGTCCTTACTGTAGCAGGACTTGTGGTCGGTGCCCAGCTGGTAGCCGGAATTGCACAGGCAGGTGTAGGAGCCCCAGGTGTTGCGGCACTGGTGGCTGCAGATGCCGGGCGTCTGGCACTCGTCCTCGTCGGTGCAGGTGCGCTGATCGTCGCTCAGCCTCATGCCCTCCGGGCAGGAGCATCGCGCCTGGCCGTCGGACACCTCGCACCGGTGCTGACAGCCGCCGTTGTCGAGCTGGCAGGGGTCCGCCGCCTCGCAGCGCCGCCCGTCGCGGCTCAGGCTGTACCTGCAGGGCAGGGGGGGGGGCGTCTATCTCAGGGAACTCAAGGAGGGATCCTGCTCGTCTGTTGCTCGAGATGGGCGATGCACAGAGAGGCACATATGCCTAAATGGCCATTTGTATTAGGATATGTTTGGCCAAATGACTGATTCACTACTCACCCAGGCCTGCACGCACAGGCGGCTCCTCCCGCAGAATCGGGGCTGCCGCACTCCTGCTCACAGCCACCGCCCCCGCACGCGCCCGCGCCTGATCCATGGACAGAAGAGTGACAAACATTTTAATCTGTAAACATATATTCTAATTTTTCACCTATACATAACGCACACACACACACACACACACACACACACACACACACACACACACACACACACACACACACACACACACACACACACACACACACACACACACACACACACACACGTACATATAAACCTAAACACGAACACACACACATATACTCATACAAGCAAACTCATAAGCCTGCTTTTACTCAGCCGTTATTGAGCGCACGGTGAATGCAACACACACACACAGACAACATATGTGTTTGTGTGTGTGTGTGTATCACTCTATATATATGCATATATATACATACACACACACACACACACATATATATATATATGTTTGTGTGTGTGTGTTGTGTGTGTGTGTGTGTTTCTGTGGTGTTTAAGATATATATAGATAGGTGTATAGATATTTTGTCATTACTGTTCGTTTTGTTCACGACTGAACTCCCAGAGAGAAAAATTGACAGGCAGTCACATTAAACACTGTATCATTTCCTTTGCCAAATAACAAACGACAATCTAAACGAAACTGACAACTCACCGAACTGGCAGCGGGACCCGTAGAAGCCGGGCGGACACACGCAGCGGTTGAACACGCAGCGCCCGCGGTTGTAGCAGAAGGATGTCCCGCAGGCAGCTGGAAATGATGCTCGTGTTAATCTCCTGCTTGTGACTGGGGAATTCGTGGAAGTACGATAGTCATAATGCACAAGCTTGTGCAAATGTACTCTAGTGCATTTGCACATTAAATGAAATGAATGCATAAATGAGCACACACACACACACACACACACACACACACACACACACACACACACACACACACACACACACACACACACACACACACACAAAGTTTATTAATTTCTGGAAACATGTGACAGGCATTTTCATTTAGGAAAATCGGGGGAAACATGTGCAGCGGATCCGTGGAACAAGGAGTAAAATATTTCTCCAAATGCTCCCCAGCCATGGTTGTTAGCGTTGCACTATGGCGGCTGCGTATGTATCTATACATATCTATATATTTACAATTTATATAAATACATATATATACGTGTGTGTGTGTGCGTGTATGTGTACATATATATATATATATATATATATATATATATATATATATATATATATATATATATATATATATATATATATATATATATATGCGAGCGCGCGAGCGCGTGTGTGTGTGATGTATCTATATATGAAGCCTACGCCTATATCAATTGACTGACAATAAAAAAAATCTCCCTCTTTCTGGCCGCCTCCAGCAACTCTTAATCTCTCTCTCTCTATCTATATATCTAACTATTTCTCTATCTATCCATCTCTCCATCCCATCAACTCTCTCTCTCCCTCTCTCTCTCTCTCTCTCTCTCTCTCTCTCTCTCTCTCTCTCTCTCTCTCTCTCTCTCTCTCTCTCTCTCTCTCTCTCTCTCTCTCTCTCTCTCTCTCTCTCTCTCTCTCTCTCTCTCTTTCCATACAGCCATCCGTCCTTCCTCTTGCTATTCATATGATATGCAAGCATGTGGGCGGAATAATATGTGCACTTCGTTCATATATAAATAACAAAAGGTTGACAAAACAAAGTGGTTTGTATATTACTGTCTAGACTTAGGGGCTTCAAGTTACGGGATTTGATATCGTGAGTTCTTTAAAGACCACGAGCCTAAACAATGGTTTAAGTGAAATGGATTGGGATAATACATTTTTTCCCTTT
>NC_091569.1:18158295-18168295 GCF_042767895.1 Penaeus vannamei | reverse complement strand
GATGGTGTAGCTGTAGGCGTCGTAGCCTTCGTCCTTCTTGTGAGACCTCTGTCGTCGGGTGTTGGCGTTGTAGTCGGTGACGATGGTCGTGTTGGCCTCGACGTCCTCATCTCGACTCGTCGGTGCACGATGTCGGTGATGGCGTCGGTGGTGGCGGTCGCCCCTGAACTGGTGGCGGCGGCGGTGGAGGGGGTGGTATTTGGGTAGCGCATCGAGGGAGGGCGTCTCCGAGGGCGCCGGGTGGTGGCGATGGCGGGCGTGGCGGCGGCGGTGGTGGAAGAGGCGAGGCGCGGAGCTCGCGTCCGATTGCTCCGCCGTCGTGGCGTCATCTGCCGCGTTGTGCGAAGTGACGTTGTCGTCGGCGTCTTCGTCGTCGATGATGGCCGTCAGGGTGAACTTCGGGAGAACGAGCTCCTCCTCGCTGGTGCTGTTGGCCGCGTCCTCCTCCACCTCCGCGCCGCCGTCGCGCAGGCGGTAGACCTTTCCCTCGTGGATCACCTCGCTCGTGTCGTTGGCTTCCTCCTCCCGGATGAAGCAGCCGGTGCTGTAAGAGGTGTCCTCCTCGTCCTCCGCGTGCCTCTTGCCGCCCTTGTCCACGTCCACCGCCTGAGGAAGAAGGAATACATAGCACTATAATAGTAAGGATAAGGATAAATAGTAGTAGCTTCGGCAGAAACAGCAGCAGTTGCAGTCGTAGTACTAGTGGCTTTAGTTATAGCAATAGCAGATGATGTCGCAACAGTATTACTTTTTTATGTTAATGATTACTAATCAGTTCATCCTAACAGTAACAAAGAGTTTACATGTGTATGCATTAAACAATCATAAAATCACGTATTCACTGACGGTATATAATTCTATACCATTACCAGACTCCACATTCTGTTTATTTCTCTAATTTCAATATTTTCCCATAATTCACGACAGGAATGATGATGTCGACAGATCGAGGAAGAATGTGGCAAAATATCCGTAAAAAAAAAGTTAAAACCCTGTAATCTCTTTATCAATATCGTTCTGAATATAACTTTTACTAATTCCAATAACAAATAGCCTGTAGCAAATCCAATTAGCTCAACCTGTAACCAAAGAATCCAAGCCAGGCCTGGGAAGGAAGCAGCGCAACACTGCACCATTCACCGACCTTGGTGGTCCAGCCGGGGCAGCACCTGAAGATGCGCAGCGTGACGACTTCCTCCTCGAATTGGTTGACTGTTTTGTACTGGGTCCTGGGGATGGGAAGGGACGGTCGCGATTACTGCTTTCCATAAAGGCTGGTGATGATCTATTGCAATAGTGGTGATTAGCTGTATTGATGATAATCAAATGTTAATTTCATAATCAACTTTATTAATAAAAATTTACGTAATAGTTGTAATTAACTACAATGAAAGTGATTAACGATAATCATTCATGATTAACTGCAGTTGCAAATAAAAACCTGATGGTGGCATGGTACTAAATAATCTATTCTGATTTTACTGAACGTTAGCTCTTCATGCCAGAAACGACAATCATACTAATAACCTAAAATATCAGTTGATGAAGCTTTAGCCTTGTTTTACATCTACCTGTAAGTTTCTATGGGCATAGAGCCCATTACATTTACAGTGAGCTGTACATATGATGGTTTTATGTCAGTAGACAACACCACATAAGATTTGGGCTTAACCGTTTCCTTTAAGCGGTATGCATGAGTCGCAGGCTTTTAGAAAACATATATATATCTATGTGTTGGTACCTGTGATATTCATTACTGATTTTACTAGTCCAAAGAAAAAAGTAATTTTATCTATTAAAACATATGTGTAGTGAAAAAAAATACATTGGCATTTCTTCTCTGACGCCTCCCTAGTGTGTAATAGGTATGTCGTGCTCATGCTTACTATGTATAGCAGTCTGAAGGCACTACTGAGGCTTTCATTTTTTTCAGAAAATAGAGCAGACCTACTAAGGAGCCATTACATAATGTACCGGTTAAACAGAAGAATTTAGAATCCATTTACCTTTGCATAAACATATATAAACGTATTATACAGATATACATAATTGCACGTATACATACTCCCACGTATGTGTAGATAGACAGACATAGAGCATGTAGGTAGACTGATAGATGAACGGATAGATAGACAGATAGTGATGGATGAAAAGATAGAAAAAGATATATAGTATATAGGCTGACAGAAACATCATACACACACTCACCCAGAGATAAACCTCCATAAACATGACTCATGAACCGTATGCCACGCCTCAACATATCATTACGTCCAAAGTAAAGTGAGCAAACACATGCTAGACGTGTGACACATAAACCTTTCATTAATTACACGTCTTACGTCAAAACGCACGCCAAGAACAGCAGAACGTCAAGGCCAAGAAGTAATGTCACTAAGAGCCAGTGTCAGTTACAGGGTCACTGGCCTTTGTTATGGTGGCAGCGCTTCTTAGCCCTTACTTATGGTGCAAGAATGCGAGCACGTAGACGGGAATGAGCCATGTGTATTTTCCTTTGCTTGTGGGGCTTATTTTTGTAATAGGATGCTAATATAATGCTGTTTTCTTCCTTTGACCATTCTCTCTCTCTCTCTCTCTCTCTCTCTCTCTCTCTCTCTCTCTCTCTCTCTCTCTCTCTCTCTCTCTCTCTCTCTTTCTCCCTCCCTCCCTCTCCCTCTATTTCTCCCCCCCCCTCTCTCTCTCTCTCTCTCTCTCTCTCTCTCTCTCTCTCTCTCTCTCTCTCTCTCTATCTATCTATCTATCTGTCTCTATCTATCTATTTATCTATCTATCTATCTCTATCTATCTGTCTATCTCTTCTCATCTCTCTCTATCTCTCTCTCTCTCTCTCTCTCTCTTTCTCTCTCTCTCTCTCTCTCTCTCTCTCTCTCTCTCTCTCTCTCTCTCTCTCTCTCTCTCTCTCTCTCTCTCTCTCTCTCTCTCTCTCTCTTTCTGTGTGTATGTTCTTACCTAGGCGTTTCAATACGGGAGAAGAGCATTCAGGGGGTCCCGTTGGCTATATATGTATAATCATATAACTGTCTACAGTGCTACATGATTGTGGCACACACGACGTTATGAAGGAGATTGCTTCATGCTTCAAAAATTTTTGTTATCCTTATCGCCTCCTTGTCTTCATAATCCTGTCACCACTTTTCCTCCCCAAGCAGTAATCCCTATTTTCTAGAGACTATCTGCGTAATTCATATTTCGTAGAGCTGGTGTCCGTCTTGCTCTTTGAACTCTCCAGTTTATCAATACCACTTTTTAAATGCCGCCTCTGTACCACTGCACCGTATTCTAGAGTAGGTCTTATGATAGCTGTAATGATTTCCTTTACCATATCTTCGTCCACGTATCGGAATGCTCTTTCCATGTTTGCAATCATTTCTATAGCATTCTTTAGTCATCTGGGTTTCGTTTCGGGTTATGATTATGCTAAGGTCTGTTTTCCTGTCTGATGTTTTTAATGCTGATTCTCCTAACTTTCTTCGAATCTAACTTTATGTGATGTTTTGGTGCTGAATATTATTTAGCCTTCTTTGTATTTTTGCGTCGTCTACAAACATATTCAGATAGCTACCTGGGCCTATGTTTGACCGTAAATCCTTGATGAAAATAATAAAATTCGCCACCAAGACCGAGCCTTGTGTGTGTGTGTGTGTTTGTATGAATAAAATAAACAAGTCAAGCAAGAATGAATATAACAATTTAAACCGATTCAGAGTCCCACTTGATACATGATATTACGTGCACCATTCCTAAACAAACGTCTCCATCTGAGAGCAGCATAAATGAAGTGGAAAGTTTACTATCAGCGTTAGAAAAAAATCTAGTTTAATATACCTGGTCCTTAAGCTGCAATACATCGTCATCTCCATTTTTCTGAGTATACACGAATATTAAGATAATTTGTTGAAGAAACGCGCAAATCCTTGTGACGCAATTCATTCTGATAAGAGATAATTAGCAGAGGACAGAAACAGGTTCTCATAAATCTGGACCTTGCAAGACCAGCCTGTTGCATCATCAGTATCCAATGCACTAAATATTTTTCGCTTGTGACACACTGAATACTTCTTAGCTTAAGTCTCTTCACCTCCGTATTAATATTTTTACTTATATATTGATACATATCATTCACAACGACACCATTTTTCACTTCGTCATATGGAAGAATCGAGAGACAATCTGAAAAATTTTTGAAACCGAATATTGCAGAAAATCTTTCTCCGTAACCTGTCTTCAAGTCGAGATGATTTCTCAGATAACAGAAAAGTCCGTCAGAAATATTAACTTTTTTAATAGTACTTGACAAGGACCCTGACTCGGATTGCTTATGGGGTCTTATATGATTTGCTCTTATTGGTAGTATTACTTTTTATAGACTGTAGCTGTAGTACTTTTTGTAGTGCTGCTGTAGTATCATTATTAACTTCTTAATAATGGTAATGTTAAATAGAAAATACTGACGTTATTATTTACACGTTAAAATCATTAGTGTTCATATTGCCTCTATTATCTTAATACGCTTCCATTGTTATCATTAGTACCATTATTATTTTTATCGCCCTCATTAATACTGCTACAACTACCTTCATCTACTTTTTTCTTGCAATCACCATTTAACCCTCCGCCCCCCCCCAAAAAAAAAGAAACAACCAAAATCCAATCTGTAAAAAAATAATAATAATAAAAGTCACAAAGAGGGAATACCAAAGAAAAGAAAGAGAGAAAAAGAGAAAAAGAAACGAAACGAACGAAACGAAAAGAAAGACAGAAAATCGAAGAAGCAGACGACACGCCAATCCACCAGCCAGGACCCCATCAGACAGACAGCAGCTGCCATTCCCTCGTCCATATCCTTCCACGCCAATCCTCCTTCGCCGACTGAGTAGGATCAAAGAGTCTTCGATAACACAGGCAAAAAGAGAGAATCTAATCGCCTTCATTTGCGTTATTCTTTCGTCTTTTTTTCGCGCGATAGAGTTCGCAATGAAGCCAATTCACACTCCACTAATTAAACTGCCACAGTATCTTTCTTATCGCAAGAACAAGACTGAACTAACAAATAAAACAGCTGGTGGCAGGATCGTCTTATCGTTGCGAAACAAGCGAACAACGTTTATTACAGATATTATGAGGTAAATATGCCATGTTCGCAATATACAAAGATGCTTCTTTTTGCACGTGAGATGAGGAGTAAAGTGAGTGATGGCAATGATGGAGTGCACGGAGTTGAGTTCTCTTTGTAGCTTTTTTTTCTTTTTCTTCTCCTAGTTCTCTTCTTCTTCCTTCTTCTATTCTTCTTTTCTTCGTCTTCGTTTCCTTCATCTTTTTTTCTCATTCTTCATTTTATTCTTCCCTCCTCTTTTTATTCTCTGTTTTTCTTTCTTTCTTCTTCTTGGTCGTTCTTATTCTACTTCTTCTCTTTCCTCGTTCTTCATTTTCAACTATTTTTTCCTTTTTTTTCTTCTACTTGCTCTTCCTTTCTTCTTCTTCATTTTCCTTTCTTTTTCTTCTATTTGCTCTTCCTTTCTTCTTCTCCTTCTTCCTTTTCTTCTTCTCCTTCTTCCTTATCTTCTTCTCCCTCTCCTTCTTTCATTCTTCTTACTTCTTTCTTCTTCTTCTCCTTCTTTTTCTTCTTCTTCTTTCTTCTTTCATCTTTTTCTTCTTTCTTCTTGCTCTTCTTTCTTCTTCTCCTTCTTTATCCCCTTCTTCTTTCTTCTTCCCCTTCTTCTTCATCATCTTCTTATTCTTCTTCATCCTTTTCTTATTTTTTATTCGTTGTTATCGCTGTCGTTTTTATTATTATCTTTATCATTATTGTTTTCACATCATCCGCATTATCGACAATCACCATTTCCATCACTGTCAAATTAAATATTTGGATAATTATCATCATTATGGTCATCACTATAATTTTAGTGTAATCATGATTGGTGTCATAATCATCGTCATTATCATAGAAATGATTAGTATTATCATTATCATTACCGAAAGTATAAACAAATTTGTTGTTATTGATGTTGTTTTTGATCATTAGTTGACCTTATCAACATCATCATCATCATCATCATCATAATCATCATCATCATCATCATCATCATCATCATCTTCATCTTCATCATCTTCATCTTCATCTCCATCATCATTATCATTATCATTAGTAGCAGTAGCAGCAGCAGCATCAATACTATTGTTATCATTGATATCTTTACTGTCAGTTTCTAATCCTCATTGCACTAATCATTATCATTTGTTTATTTACCCTGAGCATGATCTCCTCACCCGTGTCCTGAATTCACTGTTGATGTCACTGTAGTTAGTGAAAGTGTCCTTGAATCATCTTGGTACACACTTGTCGCTGTGGTTCATATCATTAGCATTATGATTAATTACCATGACGTCAGTCTGTTTTAAAGTACAAATCATATAACAGTATTCTCGTCATCTACCACATTATTAGCTTTATATCATTTCGTTGTCTTTTCGTGGTCTTCATCACCATTTTCATAAGTTTTCTCACTACCATTCTTTCCACAATCACCATTTTCCTCACTATCATCATTTTGATCATCATTACATCCTCGAGTTGACACGTTTCCATGCATTCAATTTATATCTACATATCAATTCGTTGTCTCTATCACCATTTTCATCATCATCCCTTCCATAATCACCATTCTCCTCACCATCATCCTCTCCACTATCATCATTTTCATCATCATTGCATCCTCAATCTGACACGTCTCCAAGCATTCAATTTATATCTATATCCCAATTCGTTGTCTCCGCCACCATTTGCATCATTCTCTTCATCATTCCTTCCACTATCACCATTCTCCTCACCATCATCCTCTTCACTATCATCATTTTCATCATCATTGCCTCCTCAAGCTGACACGTTTCCAAGCATTCAATTTATATCTATATATCAATTCGCTGTCTTCACCACAATTCTCCTCATCATTCCTTCCACTATCACCATTCTCCTCATCATCATCCTCTCCACTATCATCATTTTCATCATCATTACATCCTCAAGCTGACAAGTTTCCAAGCGTTCAAGAAATTCAAGTCCGTTTTGACCTCAGCTGACATCGCCGGCTGGGACATCCTCCCTCGCATCCTCTCTCCACATGTGATATGTTGTCTCAGTTGGGCCCAAGCATGTGGTTCCTTCCGTTATCGTTTATGTGGCGTAAATAAAGGATTTCATTTCTTCTCTTTGAGATAAGCTTGTTCTTTGTTTTTGTTTCTTTGTTTTTGTTTGTTGTCCTTGTTCATTGTTCTTGTTCGTTGTTCTTGTTCGTTGTTCTTACCTATTGCTCTTGTTCATTATTCTTGTTCGTTGTTCTTGTTCGTTTTTGTTGTTCATTGTTCTTGTTCGTTGTCTGTTCATTGTTCTTGTTCATTGTTCTTGTTCGTTGTTCTTGCTCATTGTTCTTGTTCATTATTCTTGTTCGTTGTTCTTGTTCATTATTCTTGGTCGTTGTTCTTGTTCATTATTCTTGTTCGTTGTTCTTGTTCATTATTCTTGTTCGTTGTTCTTGCTCGCAGTCTTTGTTCATTGTTCTTGTTCGTTATTCTTGTTCGTTGTTCTTGTTCGTTGTCTTTGTTCATCTATTTTTGTTCGTTGTTCTTGTTCGTTGTTCTTGTTCATTGTTCTTGTTCATTGTTCTTGTTCGTTGCCTTTGTTTATTGCTCTTGTTCATTGTTCTTGTTCGTTGTTCTTGTTCGTTGTCTTTGTTCATTGTTCTTGTTCATTGTTCTTGTTCGTTGTTCTTGATCGTTGTCTTTGTTCATTGTTCTTGTTCATTATTCTTGTTCGTTGTTCTTGTTCATTATTCTTGGTCGTTGTTCTTGTTCATTGTTCTTGCTCATTGTTCTTGTTCGTTGTTCTTGCTCATTGTTCTTGTTCGTTGTTCTTGTTCGTTGTTATTGTTCCTTGTTCTTTTTCGTTGTTCTTCTTCATTGATCTTTTTCGTTGTTCTTGTTTATTGTTCTTGCTCATTGTTCTTGTTCGTTGTTCTTGTTCGTTGTTCTTGTTCATTGTACGTGTTCGTTGTTCTTGTTCGTTGTTCTTGCTCGTTGTTCTTACTTATTGTTCTTGTTCATTGTCCTTGATCGTTGTTCATGTTCGTTGTTCTTGTTCATTATTGTTGTTCGTTGTTCTTGTTCATTATTCTTGTTCGTTGTTCTTGTTCATTGTTCTTGTTCATTGTTCTTGCTCGTTGTTCATGTTCGTTGGTCTTGTTCATTATTCTTGTTCATTGTTCTTGCTCGTTGTTCTTACTTATTGTTCTTGCTCGTTGTTCATGTTCGTTGTTCTTGTTCATTGTTCTTGCTTATTGTTCTTGTTCGTTGTTCTTGTTCATTGTTCTTCATTGTTCTTCTTTTATTTGCGTTCTAATAAATTGATATGGAAATTGATTCGGAAGGATTTATTTTACAATGAAGAGATAATGATGGTGAATGTGATGATGGAGGTGGTGATTGAGGTGATCATGATGATAATGATGATGATGGGGATAGTGATGGTGTCGATGACGATGGTGATTATGTTGATGGTTATGGTGGTGGAGGTGGTGATGATGTTGAGCATGATGATGAAAACGATGATGATGATGATGATGATGATGATGATGATGATGATGATGTGATAATGATAATGATGATGATGAAGACGATGACGACGATGATGATGATGATAGCGATGATGCTGCTGATGATATTAATGATGAAGATGATGATGGCGATAATGATGATAATGATAATAAAAATGAAGATGAAGCTAAAGATGATAATGACGACGACGACGACGTTGATGATGACAATGATGATAGATAATGATAATCAACACCACAAACAACAGAATACTTCCCCCATGACACCCCACCCAGATGCAAGACCAACTCGCATTCATCACCCATTAACCCACGAATCCCCCCCCCCTCCCCCCCCCCCCACGTCCTGGTACATGAGGTCAGTAATTCGGCGAGGACCAATGGCTCGGCTCGGCTGGGAGATCGCGCACTAACGGGGATGTCGCAAGGTCGTGTTTCCTTGAGTAAAGGGATCTGCGAGCGACTCTATCCTGGAGCTCGTCATACAGGCGTCATCAGCATCGCAAAACGCGGAGCAGATGTTGGCCTTCATATCCCTGGGGAGGGGGGGGAGAGGGGGGAGAGGGGGGTCTGCATCGCTTGGACGCTTGGTTTCGTTTGAATTTGTTTGAATCTGTTTGGTTTTGTTTGCTTTGTTGGTCGTTTGGGAATGGAGGAATTTGGATCTATGGAAGGGAGAGGGAGTGAGGGGAGAGAAGGGTCGGAAGGGAGAGAGATAGGGAGGAAGAGAAACTGAGGATGGGAGAGAGAGAAAGAGGGAGGGAGAGAAAGAGAGAGAGGGTGAGGGAGGGAGAGAAAAGAGAGAGGGTTAAGAAGGAGAGAAAGAGAGCGAGGGACACAGGGAGAGAAAGAGAGGGAGGGAGGGGAAGCAAAGGAGGGAGGGAGAGAAAGGGAAGGTGGGAGGGACAGAGAGAAAGAGTGAGAGGGAGAGGAAGGAAGGGAGGGAGAGGAGGAGAGGGAGGAAGGGAGGGAGGGAGAGAGAGAGAGAAACAGAGACAGAGAGAGGAAAATAAAGGAGAGAAAGAGAGAGAGGGAGGGAGATAGATTGATAGATAGATAGATATAGAGAGGAAGGGAGAGATTATATATATATATATATATATATATATATATATAGAGAGAGAGAGAGAGAGAGAGAGAGAGAGAGAGAGAGAGAGAGAGAGAGAGAGAGAGAGAGAGAGAGAGAGAGAGGAGGGAGAGGGAGAGAGAGAGAGAGAGAGAGAGAGAGAGAGAGAGAGAGAGAGAGAGAGAGAGAGAGAGAGAGAGAGAGAGAGAGAGAGAGAGAGAGAGAGAGAGAGGGAGAGAGAGAGAGAAAAGAGAGAGAGAGAGAGAGAGAGAGAGAGAGAGAGAGAGAGAGAGAGAGAGAGAGA
>NC_091569.1:18148295-18153295 GCF_042767895.1 Penaeus vannamei | reverse complement strand
ACGTTTGGCCGGTTGTAAATACAGCTTCAGCACCAACCCTGCCACCAGCTGCTCACCACCTTATCATTATTTCCAAATTACGTAATCAAACCTCTTGCCTTTTTAATTTTTTGCATCCGGCTTACGATTCAAACTCAACTGTGATCTTAGAAGCACACGAATGACAGACATTCTGAATAATGATAAAAAAGGTAATAACACCAAAATCGACACTTTCTCGCGTTACGTAAAAAGCTGATTGAATGATCCAGTGAGTCACAGGTGAGTCAAATATTACAATGAAGAAAGGCCCTCGGTCCTTATAAGGGGTCTCAGCGATGCATATATACACCTCTTTAGGCCGAGTGTGGGATGCGCTTTTGCGAAGTGAAATGACGTGATCCTCCGCTCCCTCACACCTGTGCTGGTCAGTAGAAGTGTGTGTAGGTGTATGGCAAGGAACATAGAACTACCTTAGTGTCTGTTTTTTTTTCTCTTTTCTCTCTTTCGTTAGCATTTCATTTCATATATGGGTCTTATTTTCTCTATTCCTCTTCTCTTTTTCTCTCTTTTGTCTCTGGATATTTTCTTCCTTGTCTTTCAATTTTCCTTCTACTTATTTACTTTTCGTCTTCAGATTCCTTGTATTTCGTCACTTTTTCCTCCCTTTTTTCTTCAACTTCATTTCCTCTCTTCTTCCTTTCCTTGTTTTTTTCTTCCCCTTTTGTCTACTTTTTTCCCTGTTCTCTACCCTCTGACCTGAGCGAGCGTGTCAGTTTCACATTCAATTACCTCGTTTTGACCTTAAATGGTGATTTTAATGGTCGACCCAGCCATGTTAATTTACATTTAGTGAAAAGAAAAGAAAGCAAATAAATCAAACTGCTATTTAATATCTTCAGGTACATCTACCCATTATTAAAAAATATATATATATATATATATATATATTGTAATTTGTACAGTAGTATGAGTGCATTCACATGCAACATTCGCACAACACATACACAAAAATGTATTTCCGAGGATTATTCGTAAAATCCATTTGCTGCGATGAATTTTCTTCTCGGATCCTCAAAAGAGATTTTAAAGTGTCGACAAATTCCCACGGGTTGCCTACACTCGTGAGACAAAAGAGTGCGTCTTGTGGTATGAATCTCTCTCTCTCTCTCTCTCTCTCTCTCTCTCTCTCTCTCTCTCTCTCTCTCTCTCTCTCTCTCTCTCTCTCTCTCTTTCTCTTTCTCTTTCTCAGTCTATCTATCTGCCTATCTCCTGGGTTTCTCTTTCTCAGTTCTCATCTATCTGCCTATCTCCCTCCCTCCCTCACTTACCTCCCTTCTCGCTCGCTCACTCGTTCCCTCTGCTTTCTCTCCTTCTGCCCCTTTTCCCACGTGCCTGAGGCGTAGTGCCACACATTTCCTCATCTGCTCTCCACCTGCATCTTCAACTTATGCGAGCCGAATTCTTTGAAGTTAACAAAAATACGCATTGAAATTTTCTCATTCCATCTTTACTGTTTGTCTCATCGCCTCCCCCCCCACATCCCCCCCAAAAAAGACTGTACATCATTCATAAAAACCTTGACTTTGGACTTGAAATTATTAGGGAAGGTCGAGTGAAAGTGTTTTCAAATGGGCATATATTAAGGATAATCATGGGTAAGGGATAGGGCAGTTCGACTCGTGTGGTCAGAGGGGGGCGGGACCGACATGCCGAGATATAATATTTTTCTCCCTACAAAAATTATTTTCCCATGTCCATCTTCACTGTTTCTGGAGATAAAATACATATGTGATTATGGAAAGAGAGAAATGCTGTGTTTATGCGTGTCTTTATGAATATATAAGGAGCATACACAGAAAGGGAGAAGGAAGGAAGGCATAGAGGGAGAGTGAGATGAAGATATGGCGAAGAAGAGTTGCATGATAAAGCGTTCTTATTTTTTTATTATCGTTAGTGTTGCGTTTTGTCCTTTATGTAGATTCTTGTTATTCCGGTTCTTCTGTCCTTCTATGAAACTGCTCTCTCTCTCTCTCTCTCTCTCTCTCTCTCTCTCTCTCTCTCTCTCTCTCTCTCTCTCTCTCTCTCTCTCTCTCTCTCTCTCTCTCTCTCACCTCTTCCCCTTTCGCATTCCACCCCTTTCCTCATTAATTTTCTCTCCCTCTCTAAGGATCTGCGAATTTATCGATGTTTACGCCGGGCGGAGGGGACCGACCGAGGTTACAGCACAGCTCGGGTAACCAACCGACTCTCTTGCCGGAGAGAGAGGCTCTGAGAGGCTCTGATTCAGCTCGGTTACGGCGCCGATACAGCTTCTCTCGCGGTGACTCACCTTCAAATGCTTGCTTCAAGACTCATCTGCGATTCGTGGACTCGGAGGAGGAGAAAGGGGTTCTTGCATTTGTTACGGGCGCTCTTACGGTACGAGATGGAAAACGGGTGATGAGAGTGGGCGCTCGGGAGGCGTGAATAGGGTGCTGGGAGGATTGGTATAAAAGGGTGAGGTGGGAGAGGATGTGAAAAGGAGGCTTCGAGGAGGAGATGGCTTGGGGATCCTGGAGACACGTGCGGCGGAGAGGGAGACGTGAGTAGGTATTTCTTCACTTTTGTTTATTTCCCTCTTTTGTATCGATGTTTTTTCTTCAACTATTGTCTGCCATTTTCTTCCTTTTTTCAAATGAAGGTTTTTCTTTTTTCCAGAATATTTCTCACGAGCATTCCATCAGCAATCAGTCTCAGGAACCCGAAGCATAACCGACCGACAAAAAAGGAGAGGAAAATAATAGAGTAGCGGGCGATCATTTCGGCGCGCGGAAGATAAATCACAGGGGACTTGAAGTCAATCTGAGGCGGTGATTGTTCCTGCGGCGGACACTTCGCCCGGGGAAGAACCGCACCTTTGAGCGGCCGGTCCGCCTCGGCGCGGAAAGTGGGTGTATATGCAAGCAGTTATATGCTTGTGTGTGTGTGTGTGTGTGTGTGTGTGTACTTGTGTGTATGAATATATATATATATATATATATATATATATATATATATATATGTACATACATACATATATATATATATATATATATATATATATATATATATATATATATATATATATATATATACCTGTATACATATATACATACGCAAACACACACACGCACACACACACACACACATACATATATATATACACATATATGTATGTTTGTATATATGTATATGTATGTATGTGGGTGTCTGGGTGTGTGTGAGTATATATATATATATATATATATATATATATGTGTGTGTGTGTGTGTGTGTGTGTGTGTGTGTGTGTGTGTGTGTGTGTGTGTGTGTGTGTGTATATGTATATATATATATGAATATATAGATACAGTTGAACCCAAAATTATTCATATCCTTATTCAAATTTTCTTAATTATCTTAGACACCAAGTGTTGGATGGGAAAATTTCGAATGCCATAAATGAACATCAGTTGTAATGGATTAATCTAGTATTTTGGCATCATTTCATTATCATGACAGGAGTAATGTTGTTAATTTTATATTTACCACGACAAAAATTATTCATATCCTTGAACTGGAAAACTATTTAACTACTTTTCATTGACATTACAAATGTTTACGCTTTTTATTACTCATTTTCTCTTTAACAGTATTTGCATAGAATTGTACAGGTCTTTCTAGAACGTTCTTAAAAGGCTACACTTATTGGAGTTGGTTGAAGCTTTGTCAGTTCACTCTCAGCCACAGAACAGTCAACACGGGCAAGAAGAAAGAGCTCAGTGAAGACCTTTTGATACGTATGGTGAACTATCACACAAATGGCATGGGCTACAAAGTCATATCCAAGCAATTTGTGGTTCCTGTATCTACCATTTAAAAGATAAATAAACAAATCTAAGAAATTCCAATGTGAAGGCCCGCAGCGGATTCGGTAGAAAGCCAAAGGTTTCGCCCAGATTCACTAGAAAATTGGTTCGAGAGGCTGACAGTGACCCAAGAACCACAACTGAGGCAATCTTGCAGAACAACTCTGATATACAAATTTCAAAACAGACATTGCAAGAATATTACATAAGCATAGTCTTAGGGGACGCAGGCCAGGGAAGACTCCACTACTCCATCCCAGGCACTTGAAAGCTCGTCTAGCTTTTGCCAAAGTACACTTGGATAAAGCGCGTTTTTGATCATCAGTTCTTTGGTCGAGCGAAAGTAAGATGGAACTTTTGGGGGAACAGACATGTAGCCTGTTTGACGAAAAAGGACGATGCATTCAACAAGTGGGTGGACGTATAAAGCCTTAAGATTGTTTCCCTGCAAATGGTCAAAGATACCTTGCCATGGTTGAAGGAATCATGAAACAGAACGATTATATCAAGATTCTCGTTTGATATGCCAATCAGTCAGCTAAAGTACTTAGTGGTGGCCAGCCATTGGACTTCCAACAGGAGAACAATCCGAAGCATACGACAAAATCTGTCAAGAAGTGGCTTGTAGGTTATGTAGTTTATGTCCTGGAGTCGCCAAGAGAGAGTCCCAACCTGGATCCTATAGTAAACATGTAACGATCCCTCAAGGCAAAAGAATTCCACGAAACTTAAAGACTTGGAGAAGTTTGTCACAGAGGAGTGGGTCAACATCTCAGTGGAATCTTGCAGTAACATCGTGGTGAAATATAAGAGACGTCTAGAGGCCGTAGTCACAAATAAGGGACTTGCTGCTGATTATTAAGGAAACTTCTTGTGGATTTTATTTTAAAACCTTATACCACTTCTTCAAATTACCATATGTAAAAAAAAAAAAATACATACGATAAAATGGAAAAATTAGTAAAAATAATTTCGGACGCAACTGTGTATACATATGTATACATATATGAATATATATATATATATATATATATATATATATATATATATATATATATATATATATATATATATATATATATTATGTGTGTGTGTGAATGTGTGCGTATGTGTGTGTGTGTGTGTATGAATATATGTGCATACATAAATATA
>NC_091569.1:18140795-18143295 GCF_042767895.1 Penaeus vannamei | reverse complement strand
AAATCATGACAAAACAACAATGATAATGATAATAGCAATGATAATCATAATAACAAAAAAACACTTACAACAACATTCATGATAATGATAATAATAATGATAATAATGATGAAGATAATGATGTTGATAATAGCGATAATAGCAATAATAATAATCATAAAGATAATGATGATTATGATAATGATAATGATTAGAAGTGAAAATAATTGAATAAATAAGTCCAAAGTAAAAGGGGAAAAGAATGGCCAAATATGCTTGATTTTGACTATGATGAGAATGATAATAGCACAAAAGTAAGATAAAAGTTGTTATTAAAGGAGGTAGAGGAGAGAATAAGGGGAAAGGCACTTACTTTAACGAAGAAAAGCCAAGTGTTCTTGATTTTAAGTATGTAATAAAATTTATGAAGGTCCTAACGCGCTGAGCTGGCTTACTCAGAGAAAAAAAGAAAGAAAAAAATAAAGAGAGAGAGAGAGAGAAACAGGACTGGCAAACAAAAGAATTTCATGTTGTCACTGTTTTTTGTTTCTTTGTTTTGCTATATTTGATGTTTAATATCCTCCGGGAAAATAGCGTTGCATGACGGTACGCTGGCAAATGCGGAAAAATTTCAAAAGTGTCATGTAGGCTTTCTTGCAATATTCATTTGCTCGCAGAATTGAAAGTGATGTTGAATGTTTATATTGCATTTTACATTTTTAGAAGTTATGATGATATAGTTTCAGAAAAAAAGGAAATGCAATTCGAGTAATAAACAAGAAAATAATTAATCTGCGAACTCTTACATAATTACAACAATAATGATTTTAATTATCACCATCATTATCGTTTTCGTCACTGTAATCAATATCACTATATCATTTCCATCTCCATTCTTATCATCACAATTCTTAGGTATCATGAAGCTCATTCGAACAATAACAAAGAGAAGCCACGGAAGCCACTCCGAAGCACGCTCATTGACCGTTAGTTTAGGCCGACGGTTCCCATCCCTTAGGTTAATTGCTCGGAATTAGCGAGTCTTTGAAATTCTTCTTTTTAAGTTCATTTCTGTTTTGAATGGAGAAGTGTTGAGACAGAGAATTGGAAGAAAGATGTGGGAGAAGAAAAGGGGCGATAAGAATCTAGTTTGTTTTATTTTGGGGTAAAGCTACAGTGCGTCTCTGCGAGCACGTGCGGACCTCGCAGTGGAGTTCTCGGCCGCAAAACGAGGTGGAAATAAAAGGGGAAAATATATATACATCTTGATACAATACGCGCACGACTTGCATACATCCATAAATATGTGTACATACACACACGCACGTGTACACAGACACACTCACACACACACACACACACACACACACACACACACACACACACACACACACACACACACACACACACACACACACACACACACACACATACATACATAAATACATATGTACATACACACCCACACACACACACACGCGCACCCACGCACACACACACACAGACACACACACACACACACACACACACACACACACACACACACACACACACACACACACACACACACGCACACACGCACACACACACACACACACTTACACACACACACACACACACACACACACACACACACACACACACATATATATATATATATATATATATATATATATATATATATATATATATATATATATATATATATATATATATATAAGATATATGTCAGATGCTTTTCTCATCCTACTGGATAAGACCACATGAACCCTGAGCGCGTCCAGGGCAGGGACGGTGAATGACGCACCACGAGGCGCAACTTGCGCTGCGAAAAAACTCTCTAATGATAAGGCAATTGCGGGTTAGCGGTGTCTATTAGACAGTCATGCAGACCGCTCTTTGTGGGGCGTTCTGCACTTCTGAATGTTGAATCTGCTATATAATTTTATTCATTTTTTATGCATTCTTCGGCGCGGTAGCCAAACGAGTTCCAAGGAGTGTAGGAACGAGCGACGGGTAATTTGCACAAAATCGAGACAAAAGACCCTTTAATTTCGGTTTACGAATTTTGGCAAACGAGGCTCATACCCTGGCGAGATGAGTGACGCAACAGATCACGTGGTGCCTCTGCAACGGAGGCGCTGTCTGCATTCTCTTGCCATCTGTGATTTCCTCTCATTTGCATCTTACATGACTCTCACACCATTATATTTGCCAGACTGAAAACCTCTTAATAATAAATGTCGTATGACCCTGTTTAGCTTTTCCCTTGAAGGAGAACTCTCCAGGTTAACGTGCCCTAACTAGGCCTCCTTTATAAACTGAATTCCTTTATATGCATGTCTTACAATTCCATTTGATCTGCGTTCTTATCATGAGGCATAAAGATAATCTTGCTGTTTGCGAGACCTGTGTTCGTATAAATTTATCTTTAGTACACGTTTCAGGCATGTTCAACATCTTGTGTAAAATTTTCCCAGTGCTTGACAATCAGCGCACCAAAGTTGTTATAAACGCAATT
>NC_091569.1:18125795-18128295 GCF_042767895.1 Penaeus vannamei | reverse complement strand
ACGGCAGCGGGACTCCCCGGTTGTCACAAGGGCGACTAATGAGTCCAAGGTGTCATGCTGCTCCTATACCGAAGTGACATTCGTGTCGAGTCCTCATATTTTCCTCTCCCTTTTCTTGTCTTTAACAGTTATGTCCTTTTACTAACATATTTTAAGTGTTCTGCATCTCTGGTCATCAATGTAATGCAAATAGAGATGCAATTACGTCACTCTATAGTTTCCATCCGTTTGTATTCTATCCTTAGAGAGAACGAGAGAAAAAGTCGTGTAATCAATGGCTCTAAAAGATAGTAATAGAAAATATATAGATGGATAAAAAAAATACATATATAAATAAATGATACACGTTCCCGGAAAGTTAATACATTTATGATGCAGTCTTCGGTTTTCGATTGAATTAGAAAAAAGAAAGAAAAAAAACGAACAACAGCATGAGAGAGGATTCCCACGCTCTCTCGAATGCAAGGGAAAAACGTGGACACACACAGAGACCGTGATAAAAGATAGAAGACCATGAACGCTCGATTTTTACATGATGCAAATGCTTCTAAACCGGGGGCAGATAAGGCAAGAAAAGTAATAATTCTAACTAGCTTCTTTAAACACAAATAAATTTCTCCAACTGAGTGTGAACTGAAATTTTATTATTTTCTTTTGCTCTTTACAATCGCACGAAGTATTTTGAAATTCTTTGCAAACAACAAAACGTTCCCAAACACATGCAAATGCTTGTCATTCTTTCAGTAAAATATACTTAATGAAAACTTTAAAGCTGTATATAATGTTTAACTTTATATCTTTAAGAAGATTCTCAAAGCTAGCGTTGTGTTGACAGTTATGGTCTCAGTCTTAATGATGATGACAATAATGAATGTGGAATTTGTTATTCTGATAATAGTAATGAGGATGTTAGGAAAAGTGATAGTTATACTGATATTGATAAATATAATGCTGGTGGTAGTGATAATAAGATTAAACTGAAGAATAACAATAGCAGTGAATATCTCGACATTATTAATAACAATCATACGGATGATGATAAGGAGTAATAATGTGATAATGAGATAATGATTACAGTAGAAAAATAAAGATGGTGGTAAAAATAAGAAGAATCATAATAGAAGATATTAGAGTGTAACTAATGGGAACAATAAACCTTCCAGTCACACGTGCGGCGCTATTGTCGGGAGAAAAGACGAATATTTTCCATCTTTTCACGTTACAACACGGTAATAGTGAGTGAGTTTTGAACAGATAGTGTTACAGCTCACGTTACGTCACTCGCGGAATCTGACCCGTTAAATATGGGCAAGTCACGCCACCCCCCCCCCCGCCTCGTACTCTACCTTTACTATAAAACGGCATTTTTTCGTGTCTTCTTCCGATGCACTTTCAGCGTCTATACGTGTGTATATGTATGTATGCATATATGTATGTATGTTTATATGTATGTATGGACGTATGTATGCATTCTTATGTATATATGTATAGCGCACACACACGCACGCACACACACACGCACGCACACACACACACACACACACACACACACACACACACACACACACACACACACACACACACACACACACACACACACACACACACACACACAGGAACACACACACACACATTATATATATATATATATATATATATATATATATATATATATATATATATATATATATACATACATATAAACAAAAGTAACAAAGGCACTAGACACGTGAAAGAAAAAAGTGACAAAAATCATGTGTTAAATCGACGTCCCTTTCAGCCACCATCAAGTCAGCAGTCAAAATCAGTTAAAGAAAATAGGAAGACATTTAATTAATCAAGAAGAACGTAGTAAATCTTAGTAACTGTTACAACCGCGCATCCTGTTCGGGGAATAACGTTCCTGTATAGCTAACACCGGAGAGAGAAAGAGGAAAAAGGAAAAGATTTGAAGAGAGTGCGAATGAGGAGAGTGAGTAATACAGAGAAAAAAGAGAATGGGAAAAGAAAGATAAGTGAAAATGGTGAGAAGGGTAAGGAAATAAAAGAAAAGGGCATTAATAGAAAAGGTAAGGAAAAGGAACAAGTTTTTTAAAATGTGATGAAAAGAAGTAAAAATAAGACAACGAAATGTAAAACAGTTTGTGAATGAAAAGGAATTATGGACGATGATGTTTTAACAAAATACTTAAATCTGAGAACGAAATGATCATTGATGAACACATTACTGAATAATAATCCAATAATACACAAGGCTTTTTAACACACGAAAGACCATATATGGATATCAAAACAGACAGGTGCACTCAAACAAGATCTGCAAAATTTTGAAAACTAAAAGATAATTTCTCGTCTCGTCCCCTCAACAAAAGGCAATAGAAATCAACTTAAAAAACTAAGTCAAGTAGGCAAAACAAGCGCTTGCAACCCGTGAATTAATTCGGAAAGTGCCTGCAGAATCAGTTAGCCTAACCTCCTTACTACCCTCCCCCCTCTCCTT
>NC_091569.1:18110795-18113295 GCF_042767895.1 Penaeus vannamei | reverse complement strand
TCTCTCTCTCTCTCTCTCTCTCTCTCTCTCTCTCTCTTTCTTTCTCTCTCTCTCTCTCTTTCTCCTTTCTCTCTCCCTCTCCCGTTCCCTCTCCCTCTCCCTCTCCTCTCTCTCTCTCTCTCTCTCTCCTCCCTCCCTCTCCCTCTCCTCCCTCTCCCTCTCCTCTCTCCCTCTCCCTCTCCCTCTCCTCTCCTCCTCCCTCTCCCTCTCCCTCTTCCTCCTCCCCTCTCCCTCTCCCGTTCCCTCTCCCTCTCCCGTTCCCTCTCCCTCTCCCTCTCCCTCTCCCTCTCTGCCTGTGTCTGACTGTATCTCTTTCTCTTTCTCTATCTGCATTTTAGTTTCATTAAAAATATAAGGAATACCACTTATCATAAAGCAGACATAACTTATCACAGTCGCTGCTGCGTTACACAAAGAAGCGTTTGTATTTCTAGACTTAAGAGTATAATGAAGAAATTATCCTTCGTAAAAAAAATAAAACTCATCCGGCGTCAGAAGTTGGGATGATAGATTATACCTTGGAGATTAAATACATTATGAAAATCCAGCAGAGGAGGTTAGTTTGGCGAAGTAAGAAAAGTTTAAACACGAATTATTTTACATCACGTGACACATCTGTAATTCGCTATCCAATTTATTCTCTCGGGAGGCTAAAGGGCCTAGCAGAAAGGTGCATTTGCGCACGCACGTTTGCACTCGTTATGTTAATCTAATCAGTCCTCTCCTTTTCTCTTATATATATATGCATATATATATATATATATATATATATATATATATATATATATATATATATATATATATATATATATATATATATATATATATATATATATACATATATACACATGTGTGTGTGTGTGTGTATCCCTCCCTCCGTCCATCTTCTCTCTCTACTCTTACTCACACTTGCATAATACCTTCCTTCACTCTCCCTAATACCTTCCTTCACTCACTCACTCACTCACTTGTTCATTCACCGACTCAATCACTCCCCCCCCCTCTCTCTCTCTCTCTCTCTCTCTCTCTCTCTCTCTCTCTCCTTCTCTCTCTCTCTCTCTCTCTCTCTCTCTCTCTCTCTCTCTCTCTCTCTCTCTCTCTCTCTCTCTCTCTCTCTCTCTCTCTCTCCCTCTCTGTACGTGCGTCTGTCACAGCATCAGCAATTTATCCCCGAAGAAAGAAACTTATCTCCGGTCCTCGTCTTTGATGGCCATTGGCGCCTCTTTTACAGTGTTTGTGATCAGGCCGATTCCCTCGTGCATCGGCCACCTGCCAGTCGGGTTTTCCTCTCGCGGGGCAATGCGTTGGCTCTATGGACACCTACGAATGAAGGTAAAGGGGTAGGATTAAAGTTTTTTTGTTGTTGTTTGTTATATTTGACCTTTTCCTCTTTGTGTGTTTGTTCGTTTTTCAAACTTTGTCTATATATTTTACTTCTTGTTCTTTCTTTTTTTTCCATTCTGTTCTTTTTGTTTACGGAACGGTACACGTATATGAGAAGTGTTGTGTACAGCATTAATTTCACGAGCTTCCTTCGTCTCGTCTGGATCCCAAATCAAAGAGATCTCTACGTAAAGCACCTGTTGTTGTTTATGTTTTTGTGTTTGTCTGTTTTTTTTTCTCTCTCTCTCTTTTAGTTTATGTCTTTTTTGTTCGGGCTGGCTTTTCGTTTTTTGCAGTCGTACGTGTTTCTCCATTGCTGTGTTGTTCGCGCAAGTGCATGTTAATAGATCATAAAGATTAAGAGATTAATGGCACCCTCCTTGACAGAGCCGTGAGATTAGGGATGCATTTTATGGCTTCCATTTACGAACCTGTAATCCCGGCGATAGGGTGTCTCCCTTGTGAGGATCGCGTCGCCTCCGCGGCCCTGTCCTGCGGGCGTCCTGCAGCCTGATCCCGAAACACGGGCCTACAATCCTCTAGATCTTACAACCTACGTATCTCCCTTAATGAACGCCCTTAGTGAAGAGGGATGTGTAGCCCAATCCCGTGTCTCAATCCCCAGTCGCAATGGACGTTTGACTGCGTCCCAACACAGCAAGGTTTGCCGATCAAAACATCTCTTTCGGCGCCTTCTGGAGCCACGGCGACGAAATCGGACGAGTGCCGCGGAAGAAAATGTGGGGTAACGACTATTATCTTCTTTTTATTTTCTCCCTCTTTTTCTTTTTCTATTTCTTTTCTTCTTTGTTTGCTCCTCCTTTTCTTTTTCTTCTTTTTCTATTAATTTTCTTCTTCCTTTTCTCCTTTGTTTTCTCTTCCTTTACTTTTCCTTTCTCTTCTAGTATTTTTCTTCTTCCTTTTCTTCATTGTTTCCTCCTTTTCTTCTTTCTTCCTATTTCGATAATTTTCTTCTTCCTTTTTTATTCCTTTTCTTCTCCATTTTCACCATCATCTTCAACATCATCATTATCATCATCATTTCCGTCTTCTTTCTGTATGAAATTGTTCATTTTAAGTAATATATTGTTTTATTATTTTTCCCTAATGAACAAAC
>NC_091569.1:18098295-18100795 GCF_042767895.1 Penaeus vannamei | reverse complement strand
TATGGTGAACAGAATTACGCTATATTATGATTTTTTCAAACCGTACAATTTTGTTTATAGAGGTCCCAACTTTCAATTCAGTGTTATTGCCTTTGGTTAGCAACACATTCCAGTTGTTATAGCGTCAAATATCGGAAAAAAGTAAAATTCGAGCTGCACGCACGCACACACACACACACACACACACACACACACACACACACACACACACACACACACACACACACACACACACACACACACACAAGCACTCACCCAGGTCCTAACCCATGCCATTACTCACTGCAAACTGCCTGGAAATTGCAGGAGGACAAAGCATTAAAAACGGCCATCTCGACCGTTCAACACCAGCGCGCATATCTCAGAGCCTTCATTATTCAACAACGTAAACACACTTCAAGCATGAAATATATCGGAATACGTATGATGATGGCCCGCGACCCGAGCCCTGGGAACGAGGCGACGACCCGTGCCGCGAATACTTGAGCAGGAGTCGTTCGGGTAGATGAGCTTGCTGTCCGGCCGCGGGACCGCTTGGCTGAGTACGCCCGCTTCGGGAGAGACGGATGGGCGCGCTATCTGTGCTTGGCCATTTTAGCGGGTGTACGTAGCGGTTTGTGTATAGATGTGTGTATGTGTGTATATTTATAAATATACGTATATATATATATATATATATATATATATATATAGATAGATAGATAGATAGATAGATAGATAGATAGATAGATAGATAGATAGATAGATAGATATAGATATAGATATAGATATATATAGATATATATATGTAAGAATGTATGTATATATATATATGTATATATACATACATACATACATACATATATATATATATATATATATATATATATATATATATATATATATATATGTGTGTGTGTGTGTGTGTGTGTGTGTGTGTGTGTGTGTGTGTGTGTGTATGTGTGTGTGTGTGTGTGTGTGTGTGTTTGAGCGTGTGTGTAGGTGTGTGTGTGTGTATGTTTGAGCGTGTGTGTGTGTGTTTGAGCGTGTGTGTGTGTGTGTGTGTTTGAGCGTGTATGTGTGTGTGTGTGTGTGTGTGTTTGAGCGTGTGTGTGTGTGTGTGAACGTGTATGTGTGTGTGTATGTGCATGTATGGAATTATGCATATTGACAAAGCCAATCCCAGAGCTTGTGTTGTTTAGCGACTGGGTGCAGAATTTCCCCTCCCCATGTGTATACTTGTGAACCGCAAGCCACAAGTATAGTATTGCGTAAATGAAAAAACGGACATGAATCTCAACAGGTTATTGAGGCAGAGGGTACTGCACAGAGTGAGACTGTAGTGAGACTGAGTGAATGGAGAATGGGATTTGTATACAGTATTTACATTAGAGACTATGGCTTTTCAATCCTTTCAATCAAGCGGTTTAGCTTAGAAAAACAACACACACATACAGGTGTGTATATGTGCACTCACTCGTACACACACACACCCACACCCACACATACACAAACATACAAACATGAAAAGAGACAGATACCCAAGAACTCACACACACACATATACACACATAAACATACAGACACACACACATATAAACATACAAACACATGCACAGACAAACACACACACACACACACACGCCCCACGCGCACACACACACGCACGCACGCATACACACAAACATACAAATACATACACACACAAACACACACACACACGAAAAAGGACAGAAACCCAAGAACTCCCACGCGGCGCTAACAAGATAGGCCTAAAACCTTTGTTCCGATTTTTTACGAGAAGTCGGAGTGTTTGTGGATTATGCTGAAGACATTCGATCTGTAATTTATCACGATGGCGAAAGTGATACTAGAGTGTTTTGTTTTTTTCTTCTTTTTTTTTGTATTTTGTGTTGCCGTTTGTGAATTGCTGTTCTCATTGAGTGAGTGTTGGGATATCGTCTTGGGATGGAGGTAGAAAGAGAATACGAGAGAGAGAGAGAAGAAGAAACAGAGAGAGAGAGATGGATAATGCGAGAGATAGAAGGAGAGAAAGAGGAAGAGAATGCGAGAGAGATTGATGCAGAAAAAGAGGATGTAAAAAAAGAGATAAAAAGAGAGGTAGAGAGAGAAATAGAATGCAAAAAAGAGATAAAGAGAGAGAGAAAACAAAAAAGAAAAGTGAAAGAAAAACACACAGAAATGTGAAAGAAAAAAAAAATATGACGAGACAAAATAAACATCAACTTCCCCTCACCTTTTTTCCCCTTCCCTGCATGTTTCACCGAGTTAGTCAATTAGCTTTGTCCATCTCGCAGCCTTGCGGGATTATACGTGTCCTCCAGATGGCAAAAACAGACTGCAGGGATCACGAGGAAGAGGACAAGGTTAAGCAGGTGTTGAGAGAGTAAGTGGGAACAAATGATCATTAGGTGAGAGAAAACATGCAATGGAGGATATTTTAAGGTTAAGTAACGAGAAGAGGAGAGGCAGTGGAAGAAAGGCTGTGAAGGTATAAGGG
>NC_091569.1:18070795-18075795 GCF_042767895.1 Penaeus vannamei | reverse complement strand
AATGGCCGTCACGATAACATTCCCATCTCCCTTTTTTCCTCCCATAACCTTCCCTTTTTAAATTTCTCTCACTGAATCACGCCTCGAGAAAGGGCGCGGCTTGGTATCAAGAAGCCGGGGAAATGAAGTACCAAATACCAAAAGGCCGGGAAGTCCCTCAAAGGAAGCACCTTCGAGATAGCAAGGAGGAAGGGGCGCTGTTTCTTATCTCGCAAGGAGGTGATTCTGCCTCTCCTCGGACTCTCGCCGTGATACGCAGGAGTCCGTGGAGTCTCATAGGAATTGGGACATTACAGCTCTTCGCCGACAGTTATCCCGACGGCGGTGAGGCCTTTGGGTTTAGCGTCGCCGTCAGTGTCGTCGGCGGGCGGGTGGCGGCTGTCAAAAAGTATCCCTTTTTTGTGCTGTTTGTCTCTTCGGAAAGGAGTAACGCGCGTCAACGTTTGTAGAGTCAGTGACATAATTTTTTATTTTCCTTTCCCTCTTTCTTTCTCTCTTTCTTATTTAAGAATATTTTCTTTCTATATTTACCTTACTTAAAGGAAATGTGAGAAATTGAAAGTAAAAATATTGAACAGAAACAAATACAAAGACAGGGAACTAAAAAAAAAGAATTATATAATAAAGACTATGAAATGGAAACAGAAAATTAAAGATAAAGTCATAATAATAGAAACAGAAGCAAACACATAATTCGAACAAATAAAATGTAAGACCTCTTGAAAAAATACTTCAGATGAAGAAAAAAATAGAGAAAATATAATGATGATAAACGAAGAAACAGACGCAAACAAAAAAAATACTCGTGCATGCGCAATTTCCTCAGCATGATGTATGACGCACCAGAATGATGGGAAGTCGTGAAGTGAATGATAAATTGCTGAAAGAAAGGACGTAAGAAACAGTGATAATGAAAAAGAGAGAGAGAAAGGGCACAAGGCATAGAGGGGGATAGAGATGGATGGCGAAAATGATGGAGAGACAAAGGCAGAAAAATAGATAAAGACAGATAGATAGAGAAAGAGAGAGAGCGAAACAGACAGACAACCAGGCAGACAGACAGACAAACAGAAAGAAAGTAAGGAAGAAAGAGAGACAATGACAGAAGAAATAAATCAAAACAAAATCCAATATAAAACAAAAAACAAACAGAGGAATCCGACAAAAAAGAGAAAACCCGACAGACAGACAAACGAAGCGACGCACTAATCAAGCCACTGAACATCAAGCCGCGACAAGACACGCTTTGGAAATCTCTCTCTCTTGTCAACTGTCCTTTTATCATTTTTTTTTCTTTCTTTCTCTCCCTCCTTTTTTATCCCTAATTCTTTCTCCTTCTCTCTTCCGTTATACACATGTCGCCCACGAAAGAAAAGAAGGTCATTGGGCCATGTAATTATTTCTGACCTGTCACTCTTACGTCATGTCTGGGGCCTCTCTCTCTCTCTCTCTGAAGCGGAGGCGTCATATCTTATATATATATATATATATATATATATATATATATATATATATATATATATATATATATATATATATATATATATATATATGTATATGTATATATTTTTTTTTTCTTTTCCTTCCTTTTTTATTTTTATTTTCTTTTTTTTTCTTCTTTTCTTTTTTTCTTTCCTTCTTTCTTTCTTTTATTTTATTTTATCTTATTTTATTTTCTAACGTGTATTAGATATATCATTCAGTACATTATATCATAATGTATATAATGGAGACCATAGAGATTATCATAAATTGGTCGGGGGCCACACAGTCAACGAGGTTGGGAACCACTTCTATAAACCATTATCAACAACAAACCGTAACTGTTTATAATTACAGAGAAAACTGTCAGTAGTAACATTATTATGTCCTACAACTCGGGACCGCCACACTTCCCAAAGCTTATACCCATCGCCACTGCCTCCTCTGCTAAAAAGAAAGAAAACAAAAACTAACCTTGCGTAGGCCTACCTAAACGCTTAACCACCTAGCCATACCACAGGCAGTGACGTCACCACTACAAACAATTACGCTACGTTAGTTAATACTTTATTAATTATTTACTAATGAGATTATAGATTTTACTCAGGAGAGACATAAAATCATTTATAATTTTATGCCATGTTCAACAACGGAACAGAATTATAAAGAATAACAAACCGTTTGAAAAGGCTCGGTTTGTATCTATCACAAACTCACTAACAGTAGAGCAGCATAAACCTGATATACCTATGCCTATCTCTCTTATTTTCTGTGTGTATGTACGTATGTATCTATGTCTAAGGATATATATACACATGTGTGCGTGTGTGCACCATGAAGACCTGCTTCACGTATGATTTATTAATGCCAACTAACCACTATTCATCATAACGTTAAGACAATAAGCATGGGATAAACAAAATATTTTTTATCCTCTCTCTCTCTCTCTTTCTCCCTCCCTCCCTCCCTCTCTCTCCCTCTCTCTCTCTCTCTCTCTCTCTCTCTCTCTCTCTCTCTCTCTCTCTCTCTCTCACTCTCTCTTTCTCTCTCTCTCTCTCTTTCTCTCTCTCACTCTCTCTTTCTCTCTCTCACTCTCTCTTTCTCTCTCCACTCTCTCTTTCTCCCTGCTCTCTCTCTCTCTCTCTCTCTCTCTCTCTCTCTCTCTCTCTCTCTCTCTCTCTCTCTCTCTCTCTCTCTCTCTCTCTCTCTCTCTCTCTCTCTCTCTCTCTCTCTCTCTCTCTCTCTCTCTCTCTCTCTCTCTCTCTCTCTCTCTCTCTCTCTCTCTCTCTCTCTCTCTCAGACTTACTGACGAAGAAGGAGCAGAGAAGAAAAAAGATAGAACCGGTGTTATTTCTTTATCACCGTATTTATATGTGAATGCATATAAGCATCAATGCATGTAAGTATCCATACGCACATATACCCATTTCGCATGTGTATCTACGGTCAGCATAAGGGTCAGACTGTTGGTATGGGCATCTCTGTGTTTGTATGGGGGGACCTGACGAAAGGGGAGGGGGGGGAGGGGGGGAAGGGGTAGACTGCAGGTTACTTATACAGGATGAGCGTCTACTTCGCCGTCGGGGGTCCGGGCGTACTAATGTAGGTCTTGTTGAAACGTCGGCGGGATATGTAACTCCTGACGTATTTATTCCTCCCATTTCCTTCTCTCTTCGGGCCGTGTCTTTTCACTCTTGGGCTTTGTTTGGTTATGTTTAGTATTTCTCTCTCTCTCTCTCTCTCTCTCTCTCTCTCTCTCTCTCTCTCTCTCTCTCTCTCTCTCTCTCTCTCTCTCTCTCTCTCTCTCTCTCTCTCTCTCTCTTTATTTTCTGTTTTCTTTGTTATTTTAGTTTTTTTCGATTATATATATATTTTTTTCTCATTGGCTTATCCTTTTCCGTTTTTTTTTACATTTCATTTTTTTTCATTTTGTATATATATTTCGTTCTTTCTTTTTTTCATTTATTTATTTATACCAATTTCAACCTACTTTATTACCCTTACTTCCTTCTTTAATTTCCTACATCCTTTCCGTCTTCCTTTCTATCATCTTCCGCACCATACGTCATTTCTTCCTGTCTCCTTTTTTATCACCCTTCTTTTCTGTCTCCTTCTTCTCTCCTGTTCCGTCCTCCTCCTTTTCCACGTCTCCCTTTTTATCACCTTCCTCTTCTGTCTCCTTCTTTTCTTCTGTTCTCTCTCTCCTTCTTCTCGAACGGCTACCACACCCTCCTTCCCTCCTCCAGCTCCCTTCTTCTCTCCTCTTCACACACTCTTCTTTCCCCCTTAACATTCACTCTCACTCCTTTATCCCTTTCGCCTAAACTCTCTCCCCTTCCCCCCTTACTCAAATTGTCATTGAACTCCTCCTCAGGATCTGAACTCCAACTCCCCTTTAACCCATTTTCCTCCTTAGTTCCCCCTTACCTTAATACTCCCTGTCCCCCTTAACTCCCTCCCCTTACCCCCTCCCCTTACTCCCCTTAATCAAACTCCCCGTACCCCAATTCCCTCCACTCCCAATCAACTCCCTCTCCCCCTTTGCTCCCTCCCCTTTATCCCTTACCCTCTTCTTCTGCCCTCATTTCCCCTTAAATCACCCTTAACTCCCCCACACCACATCCCCCTCCCCACCCCCCTCCCCACCACCACAAGCCCCGTGCCCCCCCCCCGCGCCTCGTACTTAACTGTCAACGGAGGGACTCTAATTGTCGCAAATTACATTGTAAACTGTGGGACTAGCGAGCATGGAGGAAGGAGGAGAGATGGAGGGGAAGGAAGAGAAGGGAGGTGGGGTGGGAGTGGGGGGTAAGTAGGCTTTATAACGATGCGTGAACGTGACGATTTTTTTTTTTTTTTTTTTTTTTTTTTTTGTAAGGTGAAGAATGAAGGTGAGATGGATGGGTGGGGAGGGATGGGAAGGAGCGGAGAAGGAGAAGGAGAGGAATGAGTGTGAAGCGGGAAGGGAAATAAGGAGGAGGAGGAGGTCAGAGAGAGATAGAGATAGATAGACATAGAGGGAGAGAGAGAGAGAGAGAGAGAGAGAGGGAGTGAGGGATGGAGAGGGAGATGGACAGAGAGAGAGAGAGAGAGAGAGAGAGAGAGAGAGAGGGAGGAGATGGAGAGGGACATGGAGAGAGAGAGAGAGAGAGAGAGAGAGAGAGAGAGAGAGAGAGAGAGGGAGAGAGAGATTTGATTTGAGAGAGAGAGAGAGAGGAGGGAGGGAGGAAGAGGAGAGAGAGAGAGAGAGAGAGAGAGAGAGAGAACGGAAGGGAGGGAGAGAGAGGGGTAGGCTGGAGGGAGGGAGGGAGAGAGAGAGATAGAGAGATACAGAAAGAGAGAGAGATGAGGACGGGAGGGAAATTGAGAGAGAGATGAGAGTTTACAACGAGCTTACGAGTGTCATAGAGACATATTCAGGACACAAAAAGATGCTATAAAATCTTACAAAAAAGAGAAAATGAAGAAAATAACTTTATTATGACTTCGCATTCTTTAAGATAAGCAAAGTGGAAAAA
>NC_091569.1:18028295-18043295 GCF_042767895.1 Penaeus vannamei | reverse complement strand
CATGTGATCATTAATTTGGTTTTATTATACCTATTTTACTTTATTATTTTTATGTCTTATCCTCTTGTTGTAATTTCCTATTCATGTCTGATTTTGTTATCATTACATTATAGCACACTCACTTGTTTACAATCGACGCCATAATGGCCTCTATGGCACCCTCTTCGGCACTTTCTTCCCCGCAACCCCGCCGGGCAAAAGCATTCGCCCGTGACAGGGTCGCACAAGGATGAGCCCGCACACTGGCACTCTTTCCGGCACTGCTCGCCCCACTGACCCTCCAGGCAGTCTGCGGGGAAAGTGACAGGCGATTAGTCAAGGGCGGGCTCGCTGGCTGCCTGGGGGCCCTCGCCTCATATTTCACCTTTCCTTTTCTCTTTTCTTTGGATATTAGAGCTAACCTTTTGGTTAATACAACCTATTTCTTTAATATCTGATGGCCCATAAATATGACCTTATACACACATAAAATCATTAAACTTATACATATAAAAATCCGATTGCAAGTTCATGCCACAGCTAAACCTGCATCCAGAGAACACCGTCTTACACTCATGGCACTGCGCTCCTTGTCTCCCGGGCGGGCAGGCGCAGGCCCCCGTCACGTGGTCGCAGGGCTCCTCGGGCCCGCACGCGCAGCGCTCGTTGCACTCCTCGCCGAAGAACCCAACAGGACAGACTGCCGAAGGAAAATCGCGAGTCGTAAAATTTTCCCGACGATAGGGAAAGATCTGCAGCCAATACCCAAAATAAATTTTGTTTATAAGCTTCATAAATACAGCCGCAAACAGAAACAAGAATGCTATAAATAATAATAATAATAATAATGATAATACTAATAATAATAATAATAATAATAATAATAATAATATTAATTAATAAATCAATAAAAAGAGAGTACTCACTGAACTGGCACTTGTCTCCGGTGAAGCCTGGGGTGCAGTGGCACTCCCCGGTGACGTGGTGGCACTGCGCTCCGTGCTCGCAGTCGCACACTTGCTCGCACTCGCGGCCCCAGAAACCTGCGGGAAGTTGGTTTGGGTTTTATCACCTTCATAATCATCAAGGTTGATCGTTTCGTCACTGATATAACCAGCTATATCATTGTGATGTTTATTATGAAAATGGTGGTTATCAAAATAATAATAATAGCTATGATACTAATAATGACAGTAATAATAATAACGATAATGATATTAAAGATAACAATAAAATGATGATCATGATATTTGATAACGATAACGATACTGATGATGATGCTAACAGGATTAATAATAATGATGATAATAGGATTAGTAATAATGATGATAAACGCATAATAATAATAATAATAATAATAATAATAATAATAATAGTAATAATAATAATAATAATAATAATAATAATGATAGAAAATAATAATAATAATAATAATAATAATAATAATAATAATAATAATAATAATAATAATAGTAATAGTAATAATAATAATAATAATAATAGAAAATAATAATAATAATAATAATAATAATAATAATAATAATAACAATAATAATAATAATAATAACAATAATAATAATGAAAATGACTATAATAATAATGATCATAGTAACAATGATAATAATGATAATAACAAAACAACAGTAACAAAAATAATGATAATAATAACAATAATAATAATAATGATGATGATGATAATAATAATAACAATAATGATAATAACAATAATAATAACAACAATAATAATAATAATAACAACTGTAACCACATCGTTATAATAATGATCCATTATTCAGTAATATCAACATACTGCATTTCCCATCTAAACAGAAAAAACTTCCAACACTACAGAGAGTACCCCCCCCCCTATCACCTTACTCCCTACAAAAAAAAAAGAAAAAAAAGCCGCTCTCGCACTTCAATAATGCTTCATAAACACATAAACTCACCCTGATGGCACGGTTTATGGCACTTCTTGCCCCTCCATCCGGGCTGGCACTCGCAGGCCCCCGTCACAGGATCGCAATGGCCCTCGTTGTGGCAGTCGCAGGCCAGCACGCACCCGGGGCCAAAGCTGCCTTCGTCACACCCTGAGGCAGGAGGAAGGGGGGAGGGGAGTGTGATGAGGTAATAAAGGCTTTATGAGGATTTATTCTTGTTCTTCTTTTTATTCCCTCCCCCCTTTTTTTCTTTTTTTTTCTTCTTTTTTTTTTACAAGGTAAGAAGAGTTTGATACATTTTTCGTAATAAGGTAATCTGGATTCTATAAGGACTGATATATATTTGTCTAAAAAAAGGATTTTAAAGGGGATACTTTTTCTTAATAAGGTTCTTCCATATATTTTGGATAAAATTTAATAAGGACGTTAACGGGGATAAAATGCATTTGCGGATAAGGTAACCAATATAATATCAGGATTTATATGTTTTTAGCAATAAGGTGATAATGATTCTAAAGGGATAACATATTTCTGGCAATGGGGTAATCCGGATTATACGAGGATTAATATATTTTTTACCTTTTGGGCCGCAGTTTGGATAGAAGGAGGATAACAAGGTAATGAGGATTTTATACGGATTAATATCTTGCTGGGGATGATTTTTTGTAACTGATATTAGGTTTATATATGCGATTGTTTGTTAATTCTTTTGTTTATTTGTTTATCTATTTATCTATTATATGGATACATTCAATTCGCTACGCATTTATCAATTCAGCTTTCTCATTAATTTAAGTATTTATTCATCTATCAATCTGTTTATCCTTTTTTATGTATCTGTCTGTTCATTCAAATATCAATCTGTTCAGTCACAAACTCATAATCTATTTATCCTTATAATTCTGTGATGATACTTCGGTCACCATCCAGCCCGGACCGACACTGCGAGGACTTGCAGTGCACCGAGCAATGCATGGACATGTATACATATTGTTACATTCAGTTAGCCCCTTACACACTGACCTGTCTCGCAGTATGTGCCGCTGAAGCCAGGTGGACACACACAGGCACCTGTGTCATGTTGACATGTGGCACCGTGTTGGCACAGACACGTATGCTGACAGTTGCTACCGTACGTTCCCTTGGGGCATCTGTCTTGGCATGTGGCACCAGTGTAGCCCGCGGGGCAGACGCAGGCGCCGGACGCGCGGTCGCAGGTGCCCCCGTTGTGGCACAGGCACACGTGCTCGCAGTCGCTGCCCCACCGGTCCACGGGGCACGCTGCGGCACAGGAGGCAGTCGCCATTGAAGTCGGAGGTCAACTCTCGCAATTATTCATGATCAAAGTTATGTTTATACTCAGCCATCGTGATGCACACTAGAAAAATAACTTACTTTTAGAGCAGTGCTGCCCGTGCTTGCCCGGCGGACAGACGCAGGCGCCCGTGGTGGGGTCGCAGGCGGCGCCGGCGCTGCAGCCGCAGTGATGGCGGCAGTCTTGCCCCCAGAAGCCGTCGGGGCACGGCCGCGAGCAGAAGGTGCCGCGCCAGCCTGCGGGACATCGACAGTTTGTGAATACACACACACACACGCACACACACACACACACACACACACACACACACACACACACACACACACACACACACACACACACACACACACACACATATATATATAAATATATATATATATATATATATATATATATATATATATATATATATAATGTATATATATATTCATAACCTTATGTGTGTGTGTGTGCCTACGCACACTTATAATCCAACAAGATTTAAAATATTCACAGGAATGCATCAGACATCTTGACGCAGGCCAGGAGGAGGCCGCGGCAGTCCCTCACCTGGCTGGCACATGCAGGCCCCGGATATGTGGTCGCACTTGGCACCGTTGGCACAACTGCAGTTCATGGCACAGCCTGCGCCATAGCTCCCCTCAGGGCAGGCTGAGGGAGTTAAGAGAATGGCGAAGGTCACAGAGGAAATTCATTGAGAAAGTGAGAGGGCATTGGTTTCGATGACGATACTGATAATAGTAATACATTGATAATGAATCCAATAGTATTAAATTTCGTTTACGTCGATTATGAGAAGAATGATAGTGGTCATATGAACAGTTAAGATAATCCTATCAATGATAGTACTTATCACATATGCCATTTTTTCCTCATTATCATCATGATCACTCTTATAATACTCACGCAGCGTGCAGTGCGGTCCCCGCCAGCCGGAGGCGCAGTTGCACTCGCCGCTCACGCGGTCGCAGCCGCCGCTGTTGTCGCAGTCGCACATGTGCACGCAGTCCGGCCCGAAGCGCCCCAGGGGGCACGGCTGCCCGCACCGCTGCCCCGTGAAGCCCGCGGCGCACTCGCACCTGGGGGCGACGCCAATGATCAGTGGCCATTATCTGAATGGTTATCTTAAGTGCTTGTATGTATGTATGCATATAAGTTAAAATGTGTATCTATATACAGGTTGACATTTAAAAATCCGGCCATCGATAATCCGGTTCCTTCAGATTTCTGGTTTTGATTTCGGAGCGCATTTCCACATTCATTCTGGAGTCGCCGTTCATGTTTTGATGGCGCTGTACTCCAGAATCAGCTGTTGGGTCTCGCACATGTAACAGGGAATCCTGCTCATTCCTCACTGTATCATATCATGCTGCTGCATAGCGCCATGATGGATTCAGTAAAGAAAAGAGGAGGTGTAAAGCATAAACATCGTACGTTGTCGACTGCACAGAAAGTGGAAATGCTAAAAAAAAAAAAAAAAAAAAAAAAAAAAAAAAAAAAAAAAAAAAAAAAAAATATATATATATATATATATATACATACATATATATATATATATATATATATATATATATATATATATATATATATATATATAGTTCAGTTGGTTAGCATTAACATTTCATTTGCTTTTCATTTAGTGCTTAAGTTTCTTTCTTTAAAGGACTGTACACGTATTCACTTTCAGTTGAATATATACAATATATATAAACGTAGAAAATCCGGCACTCCTGAGGTCCGGAGGTTGCCGGATGCTGAAATGTCAACTCATATATATATATATATATATATATATATATATATATATATATATATATATATATATATATATATATATATATATACACACACATATGTATATATACGTGTGCACATTTGTTTTCTCATACCAGTGCATATCAGTGATAGGCATATAAATTAATTGAATATTAACAAAAGTCTTTCAGTGTCGATCATGAGATTATGCCAATCAGAAATAATCCTAAGAAAGTATTTAAAGAACCTTACTGAACACTTGGCAAGAATACTTAATCTTCGTCTCTATTTATTTATGCACTCGTTAGAAAAGCATCCACCTAATCTTATTTATATACAAAGTGTCTAATCTTTAGTTAGCCAGGGATTGGTCACTAACCAAGTTACATTTAACGAGCTCTATCTTTTTCAGCTATCAACAAATTCTTTCCTAATTACCCGAAGGGAGGTGGCACCTTCGAGGGGAAAAAATGGCCGCTTTCAGACACTGCAGCTGCTGATGTAAACAAACAAAGACGGATTCAGGGGTAACTTCGATATCTTGCCGGACTTGTTTTTGGAACAATAAACAAAGCATTGTCGACAGAGAAAGAAGGGTGGAGCGATGCGAAGGAGGGAGGGAGGGAGAGAGGAAGAGTAAAATGGGGATATATAAAGATGGATGGTTGGATGGATAGATAGTTGGATGGATGGATGGATGGATGGATGAATATGTAGATAGATACATAGATACACGAACCTTGAATAGAGAGAGAGAGAGAGGCAGAGACAGAGAAAATGCACCGGGTAGTGAGGGAAATGGCAAACAACACCGCGAAAGAAAAAAGAGAACGAAAAAAAAGCAAACTAATTAGCGATCTCACACTCACCTTCCCGTAACGTGGTGACAGGCAGCACCGTTGAGGCAAGTACAGGTCTCACTGCAGTCTTTGCCAAACCTCCCAGGGGGGCACTGCGCCTCGCACGTGGGTCCCTTGGGGGAAAGGGGGGGGAGGGGCTATTACGCAATCTAAGCATTGTTTTTTTAGGTCACATTTGGAGAATGTGGCGTAACGTGGTTTGGAGTATGTCGGCCAATTGAAGTCAATATTTTCAAATTAGATTTTCCTTCAAAACTGATCAAAAGCTCATTCTTTGAGTCGGTTCCTCAAATCAGTCAATCCGGATATAAATACCACTTTTTTCTCTAGTCTTGTCTATATAGGATACACAAAATATAGCGCTACCTATGTTCATCGCTTTACCGATGTCCTGATAGGAAAAAAATGAATACATTTAAATATCATCCTTATCATCATCATTAACCTAATTATCAAAAGCGAACCAAACCATCCTTACCGTGAACCCTGGCCTGCAGTGGCACTGTCCGCTGACCCTGTCGCAGTTCCCTCCGTTCTCGCACTGGCACTTCTTCAGGCAACTTTCTCCCCACAGGCCATCAGGACAGGCTGGAGGAAGGCGGGAGAAAGTATCGTGTATTTCATTTATGTTTTGGTCAGTTTTGAGTATTCGTCGTTTGTTGAGGTTGGACGCTTTAGAGGTTCTTATGATCAGATTTGTCTTTACTGTCGCTCTCGCGTTCTCTCTCTCTCTCGCTCTCGCTCTCGCTCTCGCTCTGTCTGTTTATCTATCTATCTACCATCTCTTCATCTCTGCCTGTCCCTTAATACCATGTACAGCCACCTACGTTGCTCGCAGGAGAGGCCGTAGGTGCCGGCAGGACACAGGCAGGCGCCGCTGACCGGGTCGCATGGCCGCATCCCGCACATGCACACCTTCATGCAGCCCGGACCGTAGTGGGCCTCGTCGCACGCTGCAGCCGGGGGAGGAAGCAGAATAAGATTTCATTTCATTCTAAACCAAGAGGATAGAATACCCAAAGGGATGTGACATAAACTATGGATATGAATAAAATTCCTTATGTGCTTTAAAAGAAAGAAAGAAAGAAGAAGAAGAAGAAGAAGAAGAAGAAGAAGAAAAAAGAAAAAAAAAAAAAAAAAAAAAAAAAAAAAAAAAAAAAAAAAAATATATATATATATATATATATATATATATATATATATACATATATATATATATATATATGTATATAAATATATATATATATATATATATACACATGCATACATGCGTGTGTATTATTATTATTATTTTTGTATGTATGCGTGTGTGTACAGTATATCATGTAGGAAATTTTTACTATGTCTATAGCTATGTCATATCCCATTGGATGTGACTCATGAATGAATAAATAAATGAATATATATATATATATATATATATATATATATATATATATATACATATATGTATATATATATATATATATATTTTATTTATTCATATATACACACATATACCTACACGCATATTCAAATTCTAACTAAACAGAGCCCAAGGAATCCCCGCCCCGCAACCCACCGTCTCGACAGTCGGCGCCCGTGAAGCCCGGCGGGCAGTCCATGAGGCAGGCGCCCGTCGCCGGGTGGCAGCTCGCTCCATTGGCACACTGGCACTCGTGGTTGCAGCCGGCTCCCCAGCGGCCCTTGGGGCACTCCTCAGAGCAGTCGACGCCCACGTAGCCGGGCTGGCACTCGCACACGCCACTCTGAAGGAAAATCACGTGACGAAAAATCATGAAAGTAGCCGCGCGAAGGGCAGTCAAGTAAGAAGGAATTCATGGCACTTATGTCTGGCCCAGAAATCTCGAACAAGCCAAACTCTAGAGAAAAATGTACCTCAGGGTGGCAGCGGGCAGTGGTCTGGTCGTTGCACTGGCACTGGTGGCGGCAGTTGGCACCCCAGGTCAAGGCCGGACATGGCATGTTGCACTTGGGCCCGAAGCGCCCCGGGTCGCACTCGCAGAAGCCGAACACGCGGTTGCAGCGCATCGAGGGGCACATCATGGGGCACCGCCGCTCGCAGGTGTCGCCGTAGTAGCCTGTGGAAGGGGGGGGGTATGGGCGATCAATCGTGTCCTGTTTGCTGTCAGTTAGACCGGTCTCACCATCACCTGCACGCGCTGAATTAGTTTGTTTGTTATTTTCCAATGAAAAGGTGTTCTCTGGTTCAGTCGTCAAAAGACTTACACCCTGATTCATCGTTCACTTCACTCCGGATGTGTTCATGTATCCATTTGTAATAAACCTATAAATCCATCAATAAATAAATAAGTAAATATACATCAAACAAACGGCGTGTGTGCGGTCCCTTACCGGCCGGGCAGCCATCCTCGCAGAATTCTCCAGACACACCCGGAGGACAAGTGCATTTGCCACTCACGGCATCACAAGTGCCTTCGTTCTCGCACCTGCACACCTGCAACGAAAGGAATGCTCGTGATACTATGGTGAGCCAAAAGACTTTTCTTACCGATTCTGCTATTAATTAAAATCACAAAATGATAATACTAATTCAAAAGAATTTAATGCCACATATTCGAAAACGAACGCATGATGAACCTCGCTTTCGCTTACCTCGTTACAGCCTGCACCGTAGAAGCCTTCGGGACAAGGGACACTGCAGGTCGGCCCCGTCCTGCCAGGCTCGCAGAGGCAGCCTTCGCCCTCCTTGTCACATTCCCCGGGACAGTCGCGGCAAGTCAAGGTGCAGTTCGGTCCGAAGTATCCTGGGACGCATCCTTATGGGGCGAGGAGAGGACTCATTGCCATGTGGTCATTGCGCCCCCCCCTCGCTCTCTATCTCTCTCTCTCTCCTCTCTTTCTTTCTCTCTTTCTCTCTTTCTCTCTTTCTCTCTCTCTCTCTCTCTCTCTCTCTCGCTCTCTCGCTCTCGCTCTCGCTCTCGCTCTCGCTCTTGATATATATATATATATATATATATATATATATATATATATATATATATATATATATATATATATATATATATATATATATATATCTCGAACCTATTTATCAATCCACCTATCTGTCAATACATCTAGCTATCTTTCTATCTATATGTATGTCTATCTATCTGGATATCTTTCAATCTATCTGTCTATCTATCTGGCTATCTATCTATGTATTTGTATATCATCTTTCTATCTTTATTTCTTTCTACCTTGTTTTTTCTCTTTTCATATATTTCCCTCTTCATAATTCATATTTTTTTTTCTTTTCCCTATCCTTTCTTTTTATCTGATTCCGCTTCTTTCTTTCGATTTCTTTCTCCCACTCTCCCTCGGTCTCACTCAGACTCTCCATCTCTACTTTATATTTTCAAAATCAACACTTAAAGTGTATTATCAAAACGTCAGTTACATATTAAATGGAGTTGTTCATTTTCAGTCATACATTTGTCTATGTGTGACTTTTCAGATTCTGTCTTCCCCCCTTCTTTCTTTCTCCCACTGTATCCTCCCTTTCCTCTCCTCCCTCTTTTTCCCACCGCAACCCACCTCTCCCCTTCGCCTTACCGCAACGTCCCTCTCCCCTCCTCCCTCTTATTCCTTCTCCTCCCCCCCTCTTCCTCCCAACACTCCCTCTTTCCCCTCCTCCCTCTCCCACCCTCTCCCTCCTTCCCTCCCACCCTCTCCCTCCCTCCCTCTTCCTTTCCTTCTCCCTCCCTCTCCCTTCCTCCCTCTACTCCCTCCCTCTCTCTTCCTCCCCCTACTCCTTCCCTCTCCCTTCCTCCCTCTACTCCCTCCCTCTCCCTTCCTCCCTCTACCCCTACTCCTCCTCCCTCTCCCTTCCTCCCCTACACCCCCTCTCCTCCTCCCTCTCCCCTCGCTCACTTACGCGTGTGTATGGTCGTGATCCTGGCCTGCTCCGCGTACGTGACGACGTTGAGTGCCTCGTGGGTGTGCGACGTGGCCTCCTCCAGCACCGTGGCGTCGTCCTCGGGGTCCGGCTGCAGGTCCATGTCCCCGCGCGAGCTGTGGGAGCTGTAGTCGTCGCCGTAGTCATAGTCTATCACTGGGGATTCGGACGAAGAGGAGGGATGGATTTGAGTGTTTGAATTTGTTTTGTTTTTCTTTTTTGTTATTCTACTTGTTTTTTTTTTTATCTCTATCTATATCTCTGCTCTCTCTCTCTCTCTCTCTCTCTCTCTCTCTCTCTCTCTCTCTCTCTCTCTCTCTCTCTCTCTCTCTCTCTCTCTCTCTCTCTCTCTCTCTCTCTCTCTTACTCGGTTAAGATGTTAGAAATATATTGTTTACAGTGATATTGTATTGTTGAGACGTGGAAGAACGAAGCAGATTCAGAAAATTGTTGAAACAAGAAACATGTACAGTATAAGTTGGTATGTCTCTGTGTGTGTGTTGTACGTACACTACGTAACATGTTGCATAATGTGCGCAAATTATATGAAATGCGAACACGTTGATTTAATCACAGTCATCTAGTTCTTGTCTCCAGGAGAGTTATCATAACATTTCCAAAGCAAATGACCATGTTCCATCTGAGACAGCAGTTCAGCGAAAGAAAAAAGAGTACATGTAGCTAATGGAAAAATACTCCTTGAATTAACGTCTTCCATTTCGCTAAAAGGTGGACTTAGAAAAAAAGAAGTAATCTCAAGTAATAGTCTCCACAAAACAGCTATCTGCCAAGAGAAAGACATAAAGAATTCGACGCCTGATAAAGCATTCCCACTGAGCCAATTATCCTCACAGCCATTAAAGCTTGCTCGGTGAAGATAACCTTTTAAAAAATGGCTGTTTTAGATGTTTATCGGACGTGACATGAAGATATTATGGTAATCCCCACTAAAAGGTGCTATCAATGCTGGCAACAGAGGGTGCGGTACTGCCATTTAACATTGTGCGTGTCTCTTGGGGTTTACAACCGTCGTTAGTTGAAATGAATGGAGGAAAAAATGAAAGAAGGGAGGGAGGAAGGGGGGGAAGAGAGTCGAAGATAAATACGAGAGAGAAAGGGGGTAGAGGGAGAATGAGAGTGAAGGGAGAGGGAAAGAGGGAGAGAGAGAGGGGGGAGCGAGGGAGAAAAAGAGAGAGCGAAGGGAGGAGGGAGAGAGGAGAGAGAGAGAGAGAAAGAGACAAAGAGACAGAGTCAAAGACAGAGAAGAGACAGACAGAGTGAAGGAGACAGAGACAGTGACAGAGATAAAGAGAGAGAGAAAGAGACAGAGACAGTGACAGACAGAGAGAAAGAGAGAGAGGCTGTAAAAGACAAAGAGAGAGACAACGACAGACAGAGGAAAAAAGAGAGCGAGGCAGAAAAAGAGAAAGATATAGCGACAGACAGAGAGACAGAGACAGACCGAGAGAAAGAGACAGAGGCAGACAGAGAAAAAGAGACAGAGACAGTGATAGACAGAAAAGAGAAAGAGAGAGAGGCAGTGACAGACATTGAGAAAGAGAGCGAGACAGAAAAGGAGAAAAAGACAGCGACAGACAGAGATAAAAGAGAGAGACAGTGGCAGACAGAGAGAAAGAGACAGAGACAGACAGAAAAAGAGAAAGAGACAGCGATTGATAGAGAAAGAGTCAGAGACAGACAGAAAAAGACAAAGAGACAGCGACAGACAGAGAAAAAGAGAGAGACAGTGACAGACAGAGGGAAAGAGACAGAGACAGACAGGAAAAGAGAAAGAGACAGCGATAGATAGAGAAAGTGTCAGAGACAGAAAAAGAGAGAGACAGCGACAGACAGAGAGAAAGAGACAGACAAACAAGCAAAGAAGGAGTATGAAAAAAACTCGCTAGCACAGCCAAGCAGAGTGAGAATGCGAATCAGAGACGGACGGAAGCGAGCAAGAATAACAAAAAAAATAATAAAACGTAGTGAAGAAGTGGTGAAAACGAATGGGGGGGGGGGGGTGAGCGAGAACGAGCCCCACACTTACTGTCACAGTGCGTCAGGTCGACCAGGAGGTAGCCGGGCCTGCAGGAGCACGCGAAGGATCCCTGCGAATTCCTGCACTCGTGCTCGCAGCCGCCGTTCTCCTGCGCGCACTCGTTCACATCTGGGGGAGGAACAGGCGTGGCAGGCTATAGATGAGTTCATGTAATCTATCATGATTTTTATTATTCATTTGTGTGTATAGTGTATATATATATATATATATATATATATATATATATATATATATATATATACATATGTATGTATGCATGTATGTATTTATGTATATATGTATATATATGTGTATATATACATATATAAATATGTGTGTATGTGTGTGTATGTATGTGTGTGTGTGTGTGTGTGTGTGTGTGTGTGTGTGTGTGTGTGTGTGTGTGTGTGTGTGTGTGTGTGTGTGTGTGTGTGTGTGTGTGTGTGTGTGTATGTGTGTGTGTGTGTATGTGTGTGTGTGTGTGTGTGTGTGTATGTGTGTGTGTGTGTGTATGTGTGTGTGTGTGTGTGTGTGTGTGTGTGTGTGTGTGTGTGTGTGTGTGTGTGTGTGTGTGTGTGTGTGTGTGTGTGTGTGTGTGTGTGTGTGTGTGTGTGTGCGTGGAACGGCCTCCCCCGCCACGAACCTTCGCACGAGAACCCGTCGGCGCTGAGCGTGAAGCCCTGGCGACAGGCGCACACGTATCCCCCCGCCGTGTTGACGCACTCCTGCTCGCACCGGTGGCTCCCCGTCTCGCACTCGTTGTCGTCCTGCGGGAGAGAAGAGATACATTACCCAATTTTCCTCCGGCAGATGCCTTCAAAGGAGGAGAATCTATATCCACATGAAAAGTCTTGCAAGAAGATCCACCTAATTTAGCCTGACGGAAGGTCTCAAAAGGAGATGAATCCGACGATACATCCACTATTTCACCCGCTGGGGCGCGCCCTCGTCCTCACCTGACACGACCTGAGATCCGGCTGCAACAGGTAGCCGGCGTGGCAGCTGCACTCGGCGCCTCCTGCAGCGTGGCGGCACATGTGCTCGCAGCCGCCGTTGTTCTCCAGACACGAATTTATGACCTCCATGTCGATCACTGCGGGAGAGGAACAGGGCTCGATTGAGGCAACCGCTGGAGGGGGGAAGGGGGGGGTAGGGGCGAGGTGGACGGCAGAGCGACGGAAAGGGGCTCGGCCTGGTGCAGGGGACTTGTTTCCTAAGGTGCGTCTGTCTTGCCCATTATCTGTCTATCTGTCTGTGTCTGTCTGTGTCTCTATCTGTTTTGTCTGTTTTTCTGTCTGTCTATCTATTTTAGTCTGTATGTATATGTGTATATCTGTATCTGTCTATTTGTCTATCTGTCTCTTTTCCGCTTTCTCTGTCTCTCTCCTCTCTCTCTCTCTCTCCCCTCTCTCTCTCCCCCCTACCTCTCCCCCCTCTTTCTCCGCTCCCCGCTCCTTCTCCGCTCCCTCTCTCCCTCTCCTTCTTCACTCCCTCTCTCCCTCTTCTTCTCCACTCCCTCTCTCCCTCTCCTTCTCCACTCCCTCTCTCCCTCTCCTTCTCCACTCCCTCTCTCCCTCTCCTTCTCCACTCCCTCTCTCCCTCTCCTTCTCTACTCCCTCTCTCCCTCTCCTTCTCCACTCCCTCTCTCCCTCTCCTTCTCCCCTCCCTCTCTCCCTCTCCTTTTCCACTCCCTCTATCCCTCTCCTTCTCCACTCAATCCCTTTCTCTACTACTTCTCTCCTCTCTCTCTCCTCTCCTCCATTTCTCCTCTCTCTCTTCTTTTCCGCTTCTCTCATTCTCTCCCTCTGACTCTCTCTCTCTCTCTCTTTCTCTCTCTTTCTCTTCCTCTCTTTGTCTATCTGTTCCTTTCTCTCTCTTTCTCTCTCTTCCTGTCTCTCCCTTCCTCTCTCTCTCTTTCTCTCTCTTCCTCTCTCTCTCTTTCTCTCTCTTCCTCTCTCTCTCTTTCTCTCTCTCTCTTTCTCTCTCTCCTTCTCCTCTCTCCCTCCCTCTCCTCTCTCCCTCTCTCCCTCCCTCTCCCTCTCTCCCTCCCTCTCCCTCTCTCCCTCTCTTCCTCTTTCCCTCTCTCCCTCCCTCCCTCCCTCTCCCTCTCTCCTTCTCTCCCCCTCTCTCTGTCTGTCTGTCTGTCTGTGTCTGTCTGTCTGTCTGTCTGTCTGTCTCTGTCTCTGTCTCTGTCTCTGTCTCTGTCTCTGTCTCTGTCTCTGTCTCTGTCTCTGTCTCTCTCTCTCTCTCTCTCTCTCTCTCTCTCTCTCTCTCTCTCTCACTCTCCTCTCTCTTCTCTCTTTTCTTTCCTTTCTCCTCTCTCTTCTCTCTTCTCTCTTGTCTCTCCTCTCTCCTCTCTCTTCTCTCCTCTCTCTTCTCTCTTCTCTCCTCTCTCTCCTCTCTCCTCTCTCCTCTCTCCTCTCTCCTCTCTCCTCTCTCCTCTCTCCTCTCTCCTTTCTCTCTCTCTCTTCTCTCCCCTCTCCCCTCTCCCCTCTCCCCTCTCCCGCCTACCCTCTCCCCTCTCCCCTCTCCCGCCTACCCTCTCCCCTCTCCCCTCTCCCGCCTACCCTCTCCCCTCTCCCCCCCCTCCCTCACTTTCCCCAATTCCCATTCGCCCCTCAGATGCTTATTTAGACCAACGCACGCCCAAATAAGCAGAGAGCCAAAGTAAGATTACGTGTAGCAATGGGCATCAATATATCATTTGTTGCATGCAATTGACCAGAATGATAAAAACGCTCTTAAATTACACCGAAACGATAAGCTTTTCTTTGTTGTGTTCTTAGCCTCTGCCTTTGTTATCATTGTTGTTGTTCTCTGGTTCGCACGGTGCCTTGCGAATTCTATAGAAGCATTGGTGAAGACGATTTGTACAGTATGTGTGCGGTCCTTTCAATTTAGATGAATAGCATTATCGTTTTATTTTCATTCTCAATATTTCTGTATTATTTAGTATTACTATTTTTATTAACAATAGCAGTCAGTGCTAATAATGATTTTCTTCTTCTTCTTCTTCTTCTTCTTCTTCTTCTTCTTCTTCTTCTTCTTCTTCTTCTTCTTCTTCTTCTTCTTCTCCTTCTCCTTCTCCTTCTCCTTCTCCTTCTCCTTCTCCTTCTCCTTCTCCTTCTCCTTCTCCTTCTCCTTCTCCTTCTCCTTCTCCTTCTCCTTCTCCTTCTCCTTCTCCTTCTCCTTCTCCTTCTCCTTCTTCTAGA
>NC_091569.1:18020795-18023295 GCF_042767895.1 Penaeus vannamei | reverse complement strand
GTTGTTTTATGTTCATAATAAAGTTGATAATAATCATAATTGTTAGTACCACTATTCCCATAACATATTTTTGCTTACCTTGTCCTTTCACTTCTCCGAACACAACAATAAAAAAATCATATCATCTCTATTATCTCACTCACTCTATTATCTACTACTATTATCTTATTCTATTACCTCACTCCCTCTGTTATCTCACTCACTCTGTTATCTCACTCACTCTATTATCTCATTCACTCTATTATCTCACTCATTTTGTTATCTCACTCACTCTATCTTACTCACTTTATTATCTCACTCATTCTGTTATCTCACTCAGTCTGTTATCTCACTCACTCAATTATCTCACTCAATCTGTTATCACACTCACTCTACAATCTCACTCACTCTATTATCTCACACAATCCATTATCTCACTCACTCTATATCACTCACTTTATTATCTACCTCTATTATCTTACTCTATTATCTCACTCAATCTGTTATCTCACTCTCCTCTTTCCCAACCCACGACAAGGGGCGCACTCACCCTCGCCGGCAGGAGCAGACGACCCGGCCGGAGGAGTCGTCGCAGTAGTGGTCGCAGCGGCCGTTGTCCACGTCGCATCCGCCGGTGTCTGGGGGGGGGGGGAGAATGAGTTAAGGGCGGCTGGGATTTCTCTTTCTATTTTTTTCCTCTCATTTTCTTTCTCTTTCTCTCCCCTTTTCTCTATTTTTCTCTCTTCCTTTCTGTATATTTCTCTAGTTATCTCATTTCCTTTCTCTTTCTCTCCCCTTTCTCTATTTTTTCTCTCTCTCTTACTGTAAATCTGTCTGTATAGCTGTCACCTTTCTTTCTCTTTCTCTCCCCTTTTCTCTCTTTTTTATGTCTATTTGTCTGTCTAGCTCTTTGTCTATTTACCTGTCAGTTCTTCTGTCTGTCTGTCTTTCTCTCTGTTTATTTGTCTAGTTTCTATCTATTTGATACGTCTCTTTATCTGCCTAACTCTGTCTGTCTAGTTGTCTGCCAATATAACTGTCTCTCTCATTCTGTCTACCTGTCTGTCTGGCTACATTCTATCTGCCACGCTGTCTCTCTGTCTGTCCCAATATCTTTATCTATCTATCCATGAATCTGTCTGTCTATCTATTTATCTAGCCATTCACCCATCCCTCTCGGTTTATTTCCTCTACTCTTTCCCTCCCTCCTTCCACGCTAGCATGATCAGAGTGAAAACCAGTGCCGGAGAGCGCCAGTCCTCGAGCGGCGCGCACTCACCCAGGCACGTCCTCCCGTCGGGCAGCAGCCTCTGGCCCTGCTCGCAGCGGCACTCGTACGACCCGGGGTTGTTGACGCAGCGGTGCGAGCAGCCGCCGTTGTGGAACTCGCACTCGTTGATGTCTGGTTGGGAGGCAACGGGGAGGGTCAGGGCTGAGCTGGCAGGGAATTCTTGCTTGGCTTGTGTATTAGGTAAGTATGGAGATACAAAAAGTTTCAAGGATATACAAATTCATACGTGCACATACGTGTGTGTGTGTGTGTGTGTGTGTGTGTGTGTGTGTGTGTGTGTGTGTGTGTGTGTGTGTGTGTGTGTGTGTGTGTGTGTGTGTGTGTGTGTGTGTGGGTGTGTGTGTGGGTGTGGGTGTGTGTGGGTGTGTGTGGGTGGGTGTGGGTGTGTGGGTGTGTGGGTGTGTGGGTGTGTGGGTGTGGGTGTGGGTGTGGGAGTGGGTGTGGGTGTGGGTGTGGGTGTGGGTGTGTGCGTGGGTGTGCGTGGGTGTGTGTCTGCGTGTGTGTGCGTGTGTGTGTCTGCGTGTGTGTGTCTGCGTTTGTGTCTGCGTGTGTGTCTGTGTGTTTCTGTGTGTGTGTAAAACACGCACATGTCTGTGTTTACACTAATATTTCCTCATTGAGTGTTTTTACTAGAAATTAATCTTTCCTTTAAGCGCAATCCAAAATTAGACATTGCGAATTTCACGCTTTACCTCCTCGCTCTCTACACAAACATCATGTCTTTACGCAGAGCAATAACTGATGCGTGTTGCAAATTGCTAAATGTCAAAAGGAAAAGCAATTCCTGTTTTCTTGCAAACATCCAAACATCCCCTTCTGCCTAGTCGACAATGTACAGCCAAAAACATGCTCAAAATTGACATTAATTCTATTTTGTGTCAGCTGCCTTTACTCCGACCTCCGCCGCTGCGACGTGACGGCGACAGAAAACCCTTTTTTCCTTCCTAATATTCTCTCTTTCGTTTTAAGTTTCAACAACACGCCTGCTTATCGAACCCCGCAATACTGACGCGAGGGGAGGTCAAAGGTCGGATACTGATTGCCTCCGAATAAGGCCAAGATTCTATTATGTCCTTAACCACAAGTGTGATCCAACGGCTTTATCTTTAAACCCCGGTGATGTACACACGCGTGCAGATAAGCATGTTTTGCAAGTATGTATAAATATCCTATCGGTATGTATTTACTGACATCCGTTAAAGCGTGTGTTGATGTTGTTGTCTGCTGTTG
>NC_091569.1:18005795-18013295 GCF_042767895.1 Penaeus vannamei | reverse complement strand
GAGGAAGAGAAAAAGAAGAGGGATGGATATAAGAGCAAAAAGAGAGAGTTAATATGAGTCCATGAAAGGAATAAGATTGATAGCAATAAAGACCATTATAGAATTAATAGCCACTATGAAAGAGAAATAGAAAATGGAACGTCAAGACAAATAAACAACAGAAGAAAGGGAGTAGAAATAGGAAAGAGAATAAGCAACACAGAATATAGGGTGGGAGCTTTGACACTGTTAATGGCCTCTTTACCAAGCTGCTGCTAGTCGTAAATAAACATCAGGATGCGCATTTCTCTGCGTAAGTCTGTGTGCGTGTGTCTGTAGTGTCTGTTTATGCCTGATATAATTTATTTTAGGACAAACATATTTAACATGGCTAGGAACTTGATGCCTAAGTCATGTTTTTAAGAATAATTTACGTATATATTTCCTGTTTTTTTTTTTTTTATTCTCCTATATGTATAATAAAAACATCGCCTTTAAATATAAACACTGATATCAGCATCGACATATTCAAACACAATAAACTGTGCAAGAGATATACAGAATGTTATCTCGACAGGTTGCAATCAAGGTTTAATGGACCGATATTGACCGTTCGGACTTGCCCAGGGAGTAAAAAACAAACACTAATCACCTTTACCTTCCAAACAAGGTAACGCGGCAGTCCAAGCAGCAACGACGAACCTATCGCAAAGAACGAAGTCAATCCGCACCTTCCGTCGGCATCACAACCCCAGCCTCTGGTAAAGTGGCCAAACGATTTACGCAAAACGGCACTGCTCTATATCAACGACGGTCCTGCCACTATTGCCATGGGAGGCGGCAGGCGGCGCTGGCGCTGTAGTGTCGCTCTGGCCTCTTCGTTAAGGATGAAAAATTGTAGAACAACAACCCGCAACAACAACGACATTAACAAGGCGTGCCGGAGAGGAGATCCAGCACTGTTGAGGTCCCTCGGGTGTTGTGACGCGGGACAGTTATGTTAACGGACGGGACAGCCAGATCCACTCAGACACCCGAAGAGAGATCCTGGACAACGAAAAAGTAGTAATGAATGTAGACGGTACAGTGTTTACAAGGAAGAAAATAAGGTAGTGGTGAAAGAGGGAGTTAAAAAAAAAGTGTTAGGAGGAAGGGGGCAGCACAAAAACGAACGAGAGGAGAGAGAGACACGGAGACAAGCAGAAGCTTAGCGATAAGGTACAGACAAGGAGAGAAAGACAGAGAGATGGCCAGATGGAAAGAAGCAGACAGTGACAGCACGAGAGAAAAACATCCAAACACTTCGACACCCAAAAGCACAACAGACCTTCAGAAAACATCATTATAAAACGAACGCATCGACTCTGGCCATCGACGTATCATAAACAAAGGCAACAGAGGGGGAAAAAGGTGCGTTGACTCCCATCTACAGTGGAAATGCGACCATGTAACCTCCTTAGACCCTTTGTACCCTCCCCCCACCCTCCCCTCTCCCCCTTTCCACCGCCCCTCCGACGTGTGAACTATCACCGCCCTGTAAGGAAGGAGAACATGAACGCTACAAGAACTGGAAGAAGATTAACGTGAGGCGTTGATTACAGGGGAGCAGGAGCTGGGTGCCGGTGGGTAAGGGAGGGGGGGGGGCACCGGCCAAGGGGGGAGGGGGCGAGGGGCGTGCATGAGGTTGTTGGAATAATAATGCATGAGGAGGTCTTGATGATACGGGGAGAGGGGAGAGGAGGGGAAAAGGTCATGTCTGCTTGTTTGCTTGCTTGCTCTTTTTCTTTTTTTTTCCTTTTCATTTTTATTTTTCTTCTTTTTTTGGCCCGCTAGCCGCGTCTTCTTTATATGTTTACCTGCTTACTGCATCTTTCGCATTTGTTTGTTTGCACTTCGCCCGCCTGCCTGCTGCGCCCTTCCGCGTCCCGAGTTCTGTTTGTTTTCCTTTCCCCGCCAACTTATCTTAATCCCTCCCATTATATATTGCGTCGCCCGTTTATCCGCGTCTGTACTTCTTCACCTCTTTTTTCTCCCTCGCCCAGTCTGTTTATGAACCTCTTTGGATAATACAATTAAGTGATAAAGAGAGACTAATGCGATTGGACGCACGCAAGCAAGGATCATGAGCAAATAGGAGATATATCTAATTAGTTTTCTTTTTATCAGACATTAAAGACTTACTCTCGAGCGAGTAGTGTCATTCATCATCTGCAAAGTTTTTTGTTTTTTGTTCCTCCCCCCTTAATCTCGCCCCGACTGGAGACTCCCAATCCGTCTAATCGGATAGTATTTACACAAGACTAATCCGATGATGCAATTGAAAAGTGAGTGCATCAGTTACCCACCAAGGAGAGAAGGGAAAAAGGCTTAAGGAAAATGCATGAGTGAATTTTGGGGAGGTGAATTTACATGACTAATTCTTCATCAATGCTTAAAGGGAGAGAGCGCGAGAAAGAAAGAGGTGGGGGATGCAGAGGCAGAGAGAGAAAGAGACAGAGAGGGGTGGGGGGTGCAGAGGCAGAGAGAGAAAGAGACAGAGAGGGGTGGGGGGTGCAGAGGCAGAGACTGTAAGAGAGAAAAAAGTAAGGGATTTAGAGAGACAAACGCAGAGATAAAAGAGAGAGAGGGGATGGGTGATACAGAGAGAGAGGGAGAGAGAGAGAGAGAGAGAGAGAGAGGGAGAGGGAGAGAGAGAGAGATGAGAGGAGAGAGAGAGAGAGAGAGAGAGAGAGAGAGAGAGAGAGAGAGAGAGAGAGAGAGAGAGAGAGAGAGAGAGAGAGAGAAATAATAAAAAAAAAAACTCGTCCCATCCTAATACCTCCTTATACGGAATATCAGACGTGGTACATATTGAAACTGAAAGACGCCCAAAGTAGATAACAGCCTTAGCGTGAGTCCATTCAGCCCTAAAAATTTATGCATATCATAAATGTCATCTGGTATATACTGAACCGTTGTGCGTAATTTGCGTTGATGTTAGTGATAGTAAGGTCGCTTCAGATACCACTGGGGGAGAAATGGCTGCTCACTCGTCTAATGATAGAAAAATATCAAAGTTGAGACATCATGATACATTCAGTAGCCTTGGATAGGGGGCAAATATAGCTAAATATTTCCGTCTGTTCATCCCCCGACTCTCCAGTTTCTCTCTCTCTCTTTCTCTTTCTCTCTCTCTCTCTCTCTCTCTCTCTCTCTCTCTCTCTCTCTCTCTCTCTCTCTCTCTCTCTCTCTCTCTCTCTCTCTCTCTCTCTCCCTCCCTCAATCCCTCAATCCCTCAATCCCTCAATCCCTCAATCCCTCAATCCCTCAATCCCTCAATCCCTCCCAATCCCTCCCAATCCCTCCCAATCCCTCAATCCTTCCTTCCATCTCTCTCTCTCTCTCTCTTTCTCTCTCTCTCTCTCTCTCTCTCTCTCTCTCTTTCTCTCCCTCTCTCCCTCTCTCCCTCTCTCCCTCTCTCCCTCCCTCCCTCCCTCTCTCCCTCCTCTCTCCCTCCCTCTCCCTCCCTCTCTCCCTCTCTCCCTCTCTCCCTCTCTCCCTCTCTCCCTCTCTCCTCTTTCCCTCTCTCTCTCTCCCTTCCTCCCTCCTTACCTCCCTTCCTCCCTCTTTCCCTCTTTCCCTCCCTCTTTCCTCTTTCCCTCCCTCTTTCCCCTCTTTCCCTCCCTCTTTCCCTCTTTCCTCCCTCTTTCCCTCTTTCCCTCCCTCTTTCCCTCTTTCCCTCCACCTCTTTCCCTCTTTCCCATCCCTTCCATCCATCCTACCTTCCATCCATCCTACCTTCCATCCCATCCCTACCTTCCATCCATCCTACCTTCCCATCCCATCCCTACCTTCCCATCCATCCCTACTCATTTCCCATCCCTACCTTCCTTCCCCATCCATCCATCCTTCCTTCCTCCCTCCTTCCTTCCTTCCTTCCTTCCTTCCCTCCTTCCTCCCTTCCTTCCTTCCTTCCTTCCCTTCCTTCCATCTTTCATCCTTCCATCCATCCTTCCATCCATCCTCTTTCCCATCCCATCCTCTCCATCCATCCTTCCATCCATCCTTCCATCCCATCCTTCCCATCCCCATCCTTCCTTCCTTCCTTCCTTCCTTCCTTCCCTTCCTTCCTTCCTTCCTTCCTTCCTTCCTTCCTTCCCTCTTTCCTTCCTTCTCTTCCTTCCTTCTCTCTCTCTCTCTCTCTCTCTCTCTCTCTCTCTCTCTCTCTCCCTCTCTTCCCTCCTCCCTTTCCTTCCCTCCCTCTCTCTCCCTCCTCTCTCTCCCTCTCTCCCTCCCTCTCTCCCTCCTCCCTCTCCTCCCTCTCTCCCTCCCTCCCTCCCTCCCTCCCCTCCCTCCTCCCTCTTTCCCTCCCTCCCTCCCTCCCTCTTTTCCCTCCCTCCACTCCCTCCCTCCCTCCCTCCCTCTTTCCTCCTCCCTCCCTCCCTCTTTCCACTCCCTCCCTCCCTCCCTCACTCCCTCTCACTCCCTCCCCCTTTCCCTCCCTCCCTCCCTCACTCCCTCTTTCCCTCCCTCCCTCTTTCACTCCCTCCTCTTTCCCTCCCTCCCCCTCTTTCCACTCCCTCCCTCCTCTTTCCCTCCTCCCTCTTTCCCTCCTGCAACTCTCTCCCTCCCTCCCTCTTTCCCTCCCTCCTCTTGCCACTCCCTCCCTCTTTCCCTCCACTCACTCCCTCCCTCCCTCCCTCTTCATTCCCTCCCTCTTTCCTCCCTCCCTCTTCTTCACTCCCTCTTTCCCTCTCCTCCCTCCCTCTTTCCATCCTTCCCATCCTCCCTCCCTCTCTCCCTCTTTCCATCCCTCCCTCTTTCCCTCCCTCCCTCTCCCCCCTTAACTCCCTCTTTCCCTCCCTCCCTCCCTCTCTTCTCTCCCTCTTTCACTCCCTCCCTCCCTCCCTCCCTCCCTCTTTCCCTCCCTCCCTCCTCCTCTTTCCACTCACCTCCCTATCACTTCCCTCCTTCCCTCCCTACTTTCCTCCCTCTTTCACTCCCTCTTTCACTCCCTCTTTCCCTCCGTCCCTCTTCACTCCTCCCTCCCTCTTTCCCTCCCTCTTTCACTCCCTCCCTCCCTCCCTCCCTCTTTCCCTCCCTCCTTCCCTCCCTCTTTCCCTCCTCTTTCCCTCCCTCTTTCCCTCCCTCCCTCCCTTCCTCTTTCCCTCCCTCCCTCTTTCCCTCCCTCCCTCCCTCCCTCCCTCCCTTTCCCTCCCTCCCTTTCCCATCCTCTCACGCTCCATCTCTCTCGCTCCACTCTCTCTCCCCTCTCCCCCCTCCCCCCACACACACGTTATCGATATCCGTAAGTATATGTCTCTCTACCTACTTATCTCTTTCTCAAAAAAAAAGTTATCATGGTTTTATCACAGAAATATATAAGTATCATAAACTCCTAAAACCACATCTATCGTTCCATCTCTCCTCACAGGCTCTCTAATAGACGCCGTCCAGACACCTAAATGGAATCCGACCCCATGTAGCCACTTCTCACCTCCGCGCCTTGAAGATTCAGTCGCTTTTCCTCGATCCTCTTTTGGTCCACAGGTAATGCGAGGTCATTGCAAAGGGGAGAGGGGTGGGTGGGGCGGGGAGGGGAGGCAAAGGAGGTAGCGAGAAGGAGGGGAGGGGAGGTAAAGGAGACAGTGAGTGGGGGGAGGGAAGGGGAGGAGGAATTGCGGATAGGGGTGGGGAGGGAGGAGGGAGGTGTTGGGAATAAGGAGAGATGGAGGGAGGGAGGAAGGGCGTGGGTTGAGAGGAGGAAGTGGGAAGGAGTGTGGGCATGGGGAGGGAGAGAGAGAGGGAAGGAAGTGGGGAGAAATTGAAAGGGCAGGGGGAAGGGAGGGGAGAAGTGGGGCAAGAGGAGGGAGGGAGTTGGGGGGCGCGACACGGCTAATGATCCATCAGAGGGGAATGGTTCAGTGATTTTTTCAGGCCATTTTCGTTTAATTTCTGTTTTCTTTTTCAGGAATTGTGGCAGCAAAAGAGAGTGAATATTCGGATCAATGATGAACGAGGCGGCCTAGGTCTTTGTTGACATTAAGTCAGAGAGAGAGAGAGAGAGAGAGAGAGAGAGAGAGAGAGAGAGAGAGAGAGAGAGAGAGAGAGAGAGAGAGAGAGAGAGAGAGAGAGAGAGATGAGATGTACAGAAACGAGAGTGCATATGTATAACATATATATATATAGATATATGGATGTACAAAACTGACGTGTATATGTATATACATATAAATAAATATATATATATATATATATATATATATATATATATATATATATATATATATATATATATAGGTATATGCACATACATGCACACACACACACACACACACACACACACACACACACACACAGACACACACACACACACACACACACACACACACACACACACACACACATATATATATATATATATATATATATATATATATATATATATATATATATGCATTTATCTATGTAGTATAATCATATAATGGTTTGACTAATGATGATTACAAATAGGAAGGATATTTCTTTTAATATGTGTACAGCCATAATGATGATGGCAATGACAACACCAATGACCACATTACTAATATCAAAAGAAAACATCGTCAACATCCACATCGTCCTATCAGTCATCAAAATATGATCATGAGAAACATAAGAAAAGAGAGAAACATAAGAAAAGAGAGAAACATAAGAAAAGAGAGAAACATAAGTAGCAAGACACGAAGAGAAATGCGAAGAAACACAGAAAGAGAAAGAGAGAATTAAAAAAAAAAAAGCAAATAACGACCATCTTCCCCTCAACCAGACAAAAAAAAAGTATAAGGGAAGAAACGCTTCCTCACCTAACGCACCCGATCCCTTTCGAGGCAGAATCCGAACCTTCTATAGAGTTTCGGATTCTAATAATGTCCCTTTAAGTGCTTCTTTAGGGCTTTGCTAGATCGCTTAGCGCCACTTGGTCTTTTAGGACGTGATTCGGGTCACAGGCCGCTCCTCGAGGATTAGCCAGTCAGCCCAGAAGAGGTTTGGTCGATATGCGTTTGTCGTTTTTTTTTTTTTTTTTTTTTTTTTGGGGGGTGGGGGGGTATGGAGAATTTTGCTTGTGGAAATGGAGTTTTGTTTTGTAGTTGTTTATTTTTGTGCTTGTTGTGCATGTCATGATTGTGCTTATTTATTCTCTGATCTCATTATTATCGTTATCCTTTTCTTCTTCTATGCTAACGTTCTCTTCCTCGCCCTCCTTCTGCTCATCCTCTCCTCATCCTTATCCTTCTCATCCTCTATCTCTTCCTCATTTTTTTCTTCATCTACATCCCCATCCTCATCCTTATCCTTCTCATCTTCTATCTCTTCCTCTTCCTTTTCTTCATCCACATCCCTATCCTCATCCTTATCCTTCTCAATCCTCCTTGTTCCTTCCCCTCCTTCTCTTCCTCCTCCTTCTCTTCCCCCTCCTCCTCCACCCTTTCCACTTCTACCTCTACCTCACCTTCCTTTATCCTCCTCCTTCCCTCCCCGCAGGTTCCTCATTCGAGCTTC